>NC_068983.1:45486782-45488133 GCF_001194135.2 Octopus bimaculoides
AAACAATTCCTATTATAGTAGGTGCCTTAGGTATAATAAAAAAAATATTCAGACAAATACATAACAAAAACACCAGGACTTACAAATATATATAACATACAGAAAATTGCACTACTGGGTACTGCACACATTCTACGCAAAACACTTTCAATACAGTAAACATAAGAGCACCACAGCAAACCACAGCACATACCCAAGGCGCACAGAGCTGCGCTCGGTAGTGAAGTGAAAGCACGTTATAAAAATAAAACTACTGAACAATAATAATAATAATAATAATAATAATAATGTCTCAAATTTTCGCACAAGGGTACTTAATTTATCGACTTCGAAAGGATGAAAGGCAAAGTCGACCACCGTGAAACTTGAACTCAGAACGTAAGGACGGACAAATTGCCGCAAGACATTTCGCCCGGCGTGCCAACGACTCTGTCAACTGATTGCCTTCACTGTTTTATAATAATACTATAATGCAATGTTCGATTCATATTCTGATTCCGCCCAAGGTGTTTCAAAAAGGGCTATAAATTAAAAACATTGCGTATATTTTAAATACTTAATTTCTAGAAATATACACGACCCCTCTAAATACCCAGCACTTTCTAGCTCCACTTGGATATTTGCTATCCCTCAAGATCTCACAACTTGCCCAAGAGGATGCTAATGCCCAAATTAAGAAGCATTACCCTAGCGTTTTGATAAAAAGAGAAGAAAAAAAACATGTTTGGTCATGGAATCTGAGATAATCCATATCTTAGCAGATGGGACTGTCACAAATGGAATGACTTGATCATAACCAACATGGAACTAAACACTCTCGCAACAAGTAGCTGCAGCAGATGCAGCAAGAACATTAGTAACCATTGGTGTTGGATAGCAACGTAAAAAAACTCGCCATTTTCATACAGATACAACATGGTAATTTGTCAGTCACTCAAACGATCTAACATGACATCGCTTTAACAATGGGTGAACAGATTCAGATGACTATTACATTTAGACAACAATAGTTTGCGGTTAGATAAGTGCAAGTCAGCAACGACCTTACAATTAGATATATTACTCAGTAAGAACACCCACCATATAAAGGAAAAATAAATAAATAAATAAATAAATGAATAATCGCGCAAATAGAGGTCATGTGACACATAATGAGTATTTTGTCCCTACTTTTATGACTCCTGTTGCTGTTGTGTACTTTTTGCTTACAGAAAGACGTTTATACAAAACACAATGAAAAGCATACATGCATATACACGCACATACATAAATACATATATGCACACACACATACAATAATACATACATACATGCATGCATATATATATATATATATATATATATATATATA
>NC_068983.1:45488731-45488978 GCF_001194135.2 Octopus bimaculoides
ATATATATGTGTGTGTATATATAGAATTGTATCTAAACATATTTTATGTACTCGTAAGCACATGTATGTATTATGTATGTAAGTATATATGTATGTATGTATGTATGTATGAATACTTATGCAAATCATTAGGCTTTCAAACACTCAATGTGATTTTACGATGCTTCATTCATCAATTTAACGCATAAGCTCACACGCACAAAGCATACGCACACAGACACATTTACACACACACACACATACACAT
>NC_068983.1:45489078-45491201 GCF_001194135.2 Octopus bimaculoides
ATATAAGGTGTTTGTGTGTATATAAGGTAACGTAGAATCCAAAGTAGCTGGTGGTGATATAAGTCTTCAAAACTTGTTTAATTTAGTAAAAGTGACAGAAAGATTCAGGTGAAATTGTCGAATGACGTGGAGTATCCAATGTTTCGGGCATGCAGCTAGATGCAATACAGAGGGGATGATGAACGCAGTTGTATTTCTTGTAATCAGACATATATGTTCGATCATGGTTGACCTTTGGGTAAACTGTCACAACAACAAATACTTTATTATATGCCTGCTGAAGTGAACTGAATGTTAATTAGCCTGAATTAGAGCACAAAATACAAAAGTCGCAAAATCTATAGCGATTAACGAGATGAAAAGAAAACGAACGTTGACACTTAATTCATAATTCATATACAGTTCATTCACACATATACACAACCTGATTTCATCGCTAAGCCTGAGAGTTTCCCAGGGACCGTGAGAAGCATTTGTTTTATTTTATCTTTCATTTTATCTTTCCAAGGTGACGAGTTAGGCAAAATAGATAGCTCGCGGGACAAAATGCTTAGCGACAATCCAGTCATCTTTACGTTCTGAGTTCAAATTTTGCAGAGGTCGACTTTGCCTTTTAAAGTTTCGGAAGCGAAGGAATAAATACCAGTCGAGCAATGGTGTTGATGCAGTCGACCAGCCCTCTCTAAAATTTCAGTCCTTTTGCCTGTTCATGAAAGGATTAGTCCTTCTGAGTGAATTGGTACAGTAGCAGGCAAAATTCCATTCGAAGTATAGTTACGTCTCTTTATGATATGAGTTCAAAACCCCAATAATTCGATACTGTCCCTACAAATATATGTGGATTCAAACTAATGAAATTGCAGCAGCTTGGGGGTGTATTAAATAAGTATTGGGGCCTTATGTTTTAAAATTTGTGTTTTTATATTTAAATTAGAAATTAATATTTTCTTTATATTAGATGAAGGAAATAGATGTAAATTCGGTACAATTTCGAATATGTGTACAAGGAGACCCTCCTTGCATAAAATTTGTCGGAAGATCAACGTGTATAAAAACTAGTATTTCTCTGATAAAAGTCACAATATCATATGCGGCGTGAGACAAAGTGCGGATGTGTATGTATGTATGTATGTATGTATGTACATATGTATGTATGTATATATGTACGTATGTACGTGTGTGTTTGTGTGTGTCTCTATGTGTGTATACAAAATATAAAAAGGAATACTATTATTGACGTGCCAGTATAAAAATAACAAACATTGTATATAGGAGGGAGACTAAAAACCGTCCCAGTTGCGGGTAACAAGAACGAGAAATGCATTTCGGCCATCATGTGCCTTGTCAATAACATACACTCGTATCTTGTCGCATAGCAAACAGTGAATACTACTATACGTGGTTTTGCGAATGCACTATTCACTGCTTCCATGACATATCGATACTTGCGAGTATGCGTCATTGACAAAGCGCAAAAACTACGAAATGCATTTGGCGTTCTCGCTAACCGCTGCCGATGAGGTTCTTCGTATGCAGATATGTGTGTGTGTGTGTATGTGTGTGTGTGTATGTGTGTGTGTGTGTGTGTGAATTAACATATATATTTCTGCTAGCAACTTGCATCTATATGCAAGGGTCTTTTGTTTAGAAGATATATTGTATTATAAGTCATTGCAGTGATAAAGTGATAGAGTGATGACCTTCAATACCCAGAGATGTATTACTTTGACTTCTAGCCTCTTACGTTCAACAATGTAAGGCCTATACTACCAACAACACCAAACGCTATACGATTTTTTCTTCTACCACTGATATATTTTGGAGGTTTTAAACACGGCGCGTTCTTGGTGGATATTAACCCCGTCAGAATACAGCAGGAAATATTTGTTCTGTCAGGAAGCGCTTGGTTCGAATGACCCCGGTATATATATATATATATATATATATATATATATACACATGTAAATGTCAAACGATGAATATGAGTGCTCAACACTGCATAGGTGAATATAATTTATTTATTTATGAATTAAGGCTACCATTGTTTTCATGTTAAGAAAAGTAGAAAATATCCTTATATCTTAACGAGTTTTCAAGCCGATCACATGGAGTAAGGAGTTCGC
>NC_068983.1:45491691-45493930 GCF_001194135.2 Octopus bimaculoides
TATATATATATATATATGTAGGTGTATTGACGCCCTTAGTCTCAGTTAACGACGATTTATATTTTTCCTTTATGGTATCACATTGCGCATGGCTGTTTGTATTAATTTATATATATATGGGGGCGGGGTGTATGTGTGTTTATGCATGTACTTAGGCTTGAAATTCTTTTAATTTCGTTCTCTATTGTGGAAGTTAGAAAGCTTTTTACAGCTTGTTACCTTAATTTAGACTAAGAAATGAAGTGTGGTGGTGTGTGTGTAAGGGGTAGGGGTGTGTCCGTATGCTTTTGTATAAAATCTGTAACATGGGCTTTGATCCTAATGCATGTAACTGTGCATCGATGAGCGTGTTAAACGTGAGGAGTGACGGCGTCTGTATATTCCATCGTTTTATGACAACATTATATTTACTAACTGTCAGCTGACAAATCACATAAATTACTGCTACCAGCTGGCGTATATTTATGTTTGCACACGAACATACATGCGTAACAATGTACACCCAGACAAGCAATCGTAAGCACAAACACACATGTGTTTATATTAGCATGTGCGTATGTATGTAGCGTCTCTGCTATTTTTCATTATTTGAATTCTTCCTATAAGAAAGGAGCTGATTTCTAACAAAGATACAATATCTCCATCGTTGGACTGTAGTTAAGAAAAACAATGTCATATGTACAGCTTGAGAAAAAGTGTTGCATAATTTTTACTTTCCCGTTTAGGGATTGTACTAGAATGTGCGTGTTAGCTAGATAATTTCATTTTCTGAATTTCCAGATTATCACATGGGCATTTACTAACTAAACTAAGTGCACCAATTATTATTAGCATAAATGTGCACTTGTAACCTGGATGTAGAAGCTGAAGTTTCCATATAAGTATGCATATATATATATATATATATATATATATATATATACAAAAGACTTTTTCAATTCCCGAGCGTTATACTAATACATCTGCTTGCTTTCTACACTACCTGTCTTCGTCTTTTGTTTTTTGTGAATTCTCGCTGTATATATATATATATACATATACATACTCAAAGATACATTATATATGCGTTAATGGGTATATATGAGTCTATACCTAATACAGCGTTTATATTTTGCATCAAAGTTTACTTTGGTGGAAGTAATCTCAGCTTTGTATATAACAGCTTATGCATTGCGATACTTTGTGAGATAGCATATGCTGTCTATATTATATACTATTCGTAATATTGGCACTATATCTTATTTAATTATTGCGTCTGTTAAATAGCTTTGAAATGGTATATCATTCAAGGTTAGGAATGTTTTTGGAGAATATAGACATAATATTCAGTGAAAGAAGTGAAATATATAACATTTGGGCGCCTTCTATTTGTTAAAATTTGGCAGACTAGATGCAGTAATATATCTGTTAAGTATAAAGTCCTGGTGATTGCTTTATGAAAAACGGACAGATTTATATGATGCATAATTATCTGTTTGTATGGATATATATTCATATAGTCAACTTTAAAATTTTATAGAACGTTGATATATATTATCGGGCCTTGGGTCTCGTGTATATACACACACACACACATAGTATATATATATATATATATATATATATATATATATATATATCAATATGTATATATATGAAAATGTGTATATACACATATGTATATATATATGTATGTATATATTTATGTATGTATATATATATATATATGTGTGTGTGTGTGTGTGTGTGTGTGTGTGTGTGTATGTATGTATGTATTTATCTATATATCTATGTATATATTCGCTTTTAAAGAATTAAGGTTGTTTACATCTGCTTGAAAATGTATGAGCAGGAAATGAAATACTAAATATATATTCATATGTCTGCTTCCATAACTTATTCATCACACAAGAACTACCAAAACCTTAGAACCCATGTACTATATTTAAGTTGTACAGACTGAAAGTATGTCCCTTTTCTAAAACTATACTTAAAATATTCCCTACCAAGTTATCAAATTAAAATGTTAACAAACACCAACTTTAAATTTAGCTTCAATAAATATGAATTCTCCACATAAACACTTGCCTGACTGTGTGACTAAGAATCTCGTTTTGCAGTCACGTGGCTTCGGTTGCGGGTTGAGTCCCGCTTCGATACGCTCTGGTTACGTATTTCGTTGTTGTCGTCGTGGTCCGGCCAATGTTTTATGAGTGAATTTTGTATATATATATATATATATATATATATATATATATAT
>NC_068983.1:45494693-45498908 GCF_001194135.2 Octopus bimaculoides
CACACACACACACACACACACACACACACACACACGCACACACACACGCAACTTTATAACCAGTGTTGTTTAAGTCTTCACAACTGAATGGTTCAGCAATAGAGATGGATGAAAAATGTACCAGCTTTTTGTTTTAATGAAAGGGTATTTGGATCGATATATCCGACTAAAAGCCTTGAGGGTCGAGCCCCAGTATGGCTGCAGAAAAGTGACTGAAACAGTTAAATTAAAAGTTATAAGAATAGAAGATAGCAATGATTATATACGCTTGGAACAATGAATATTTTTAATAATTTTACAATCAACAATGATCCGGATGACCGAGGACTTGTTCCTTGTGCTCTTATTTGTATGCAACAATTTACCTCTTTAGTGCAATGAACACTTGATGCCATTTTACATTTAATATTTAATTGCCGTCTTTGCTGTGAAATAAAGCATTGTAATGAATAACTGACTTAATTATTCATACTTCAGAAGAAAAAAAAAACTTTACCGGACAGTTTATAATAGACTCATTCTCTTTTAAAAGCAACTCACAGCTGTTGGTTATTAAATATGACCTCGATGTCTGAAACACACTTAAATAAACTCGTACATTTATGCATACATACAACGTTATATACTCTACTGTATGCATCTTTCTTCTTTAGCTGGTCGCCTGATAGCATAGTTACTAGAAAACAAGTTAGAGAGGCAGAAATATAACAAAAGACATAGTAAGAGAGAATGAGAACACAAAAATAAAACAAAAAACCTAATATCCTTTCTACAACTATTCATTCTTTAAATTTCATTAAACTTTTGGTATTTTTTTATGTTCTTCCAACTAGGATACCTTTCTGAAGTTTGTACATTGTACTGGTTCTGTATTTTTCTTAGGATTGTAAGTTCAGTCATAATTCTTCCAGTCATGTATTTAACTATGAAGACCCTCTGATAATAATTAGAATCAAAATGGATTTGTACTTCGGACGCTGGGGCTGCAAACCTGTTTTCTGTGGTCTATGAATGCTTTCTACCTCTTTTACGTTTCTCACGAGATTTCTAGTAAGATTGCTGATCTATTTACTAACTGCGACAGATATCTGAGAGTTTCGTTTACCGCAGATTTTACTTTACTTTTATAACCTGGGCCTCATATATTGTTCCAAAGATTTAGAGATTCCGCGTTCCCTCTTCATTGTGTGCTTATTAATTATTTAAACAAACTGCGTTTAATATTTTAATCGTATTTATAACTGTGCATTCGGTTAGTGGGTAAACAACAGTAAACGCAAACTGTCGCACTGTAGTACACATAGCAGCCGATAGTAATCGTTGTTCTTAATGTTTATGTCTAAATTAATGTTAAATTGCGGTTTCCGATGGATATAATGAATGAGAACTAGGATTGCCGAACACTAGACAACTTGAATGTGCTTCTAATACTTTGTCTATCAGCGGTTCTCAGATTTCCTGTAATGTAACACACCATCAAATATAATGCCATAGTCCAACTACTCTACATCCATGATCCTGTGCATCGTTCTTCATTCATTTTTTAACAATGAGGAATTTTGTACTGCGCTGTATATTCCTATTACATACAGTTTATTCAGCTGTTGTAATATCATTAATATAATATCATCAACAGTAGACTATTAAAGATGTATATTGATATTATCTGGTACAGATCATATGCGAAACGCTCTGGTAGGCTATTAAGCTACAATTATTTCTTTGGTTGGTTTTGCACGTGCCAATTTGGGATGCTTTAATGTTCCCTTCATACTCCTTTCGTACAATAAAATGAAGTCCGTTGAGGCGATGGAGAAGTATTCGTAATTAATATCTTGTTACACTATCTAGATCTGTCGATCTGAAATTTGGCTGTTTCTAAAGTATTTATTCCAGTACTATTCCGATTATAGCTATATAATGTACTATAGATTAATAACCAACTTTGTATGTTACGAAGACTGTAAGTAATACGTCTATGAGATATGTTCTTGGACAGAAAAAATGGGAAGCAATACTGTTTTGCGACAAAAGTAAACAATATACGTCTATACAATATGTTATTGAACAAAAAAAAAAAAGGAAGAGTTGTTCTCTTTTTTTTCTGCGCACGAACTTGTATAGATGTATTGTTTATATTCGTCGTAGTACATAGTTTGGACTATTAAATCTATAGATATGTTATGTAGTACATTAAAGCAATCACACGAAACACTGTTAACCCATTAGTAATTTAATATTGCATTTATTCAAGGCAGTTAACTGGCAGAATCGTTAGCACGCCGACCAAATTGCTTATCCGCATTTCGTCCATCTTTATGTTTTTAACTCAAACTCCGCTTAGGCTGACCTTGCCTTTTATTCTATCGGAGTCGATAAAATAAGTACCAACTGAATATTGGGATCGATGTAATCGACTTATCCCATCCGCTGAAATTACAAGCCTTGTGCTAAAATTTGAAACCAGTATTACATTTATTCCAACATTAGTTTGAGTCTCGTATTTGCAGTTTTCTTTTCTCACTTTCTGCGTTTATTTTGGTTTTCTTGTTAAATCAAATTCTTAGACCCATCAGGGGTTTCTTGCAATATTCTACTTCGAATTTCGGTGACATTAACTGTCTTGTTTATGTTAAAGTTCTGATAGACCGATGTATTATATTAAAGTTCTGATAGACTGATTTAGGATCTTTGGCAAGTACTTTGTTTAGCTATTAACGTCTTTCGTTTATATCGTGCTAATTTGCTTTATATTTCACATGTAGTAGTGAGTTTCGTTTACACAACATAAGCAAGCTGCTGTTCCAGGGTTTCAAATTTCCTAACTATCAAACACTTATATATATATATATTTGTTTATGATTTTTCAGTCAAATTCCTTTTGAGTTAAGATTTTATGACTGTGAGTATCTCTAAATGCTTCCTTCGCAATGAGAATCTCTCATTCAGAATGTTTTAATATATACAGATCATGCTTTTGTTTTCTGTTTTTGGCATCCTTTTGGTATATCGGCAATGTGATTGCAGTAATATATTACGAGGGTTAACATCTGGTAGTTGATTGTCCGATTTGCGGTAGAATTGTTAGGGCATCGAACAAAATACTTCGTAGTATTTAGGCGCAGCTCTTTACGTTCTAAGATAAAATTCCGCCGACATTAACTTTATATTTTATCTCCCTGAGGTTGATAAAGTATTGGGCTCAATTTCACAGACTTAGCCTCACTTTACTAAATGTTAAGGTCTTGTGCCTAAACTAGAAATATTATTGTCATCATTCTATTGTTGTCCCCCGCCCCTGTACGTTTGTACAGGTGCTTTTCGTTTCTAGACCATTATTTTTTTCTGGGTTGGCTAGGATTAACGATTATAACTTAATGTAAACTTAATATGATATAACCTTAGCGCAACAGTAATCTTTTTTGTGATATAACCTTATCCCTAAACTTAATCGTTTTACTGAGGTTTTTAGCGTAGGATTAGGTTCCGAATGTTTAATATACCAAGACTAAACCAGCGTAGTGCCTCTCGATATTTTGCACCTCAGCGGCCATTTCACCGAATGGAGTTTTATAAATGCCGCTTCTTCGCGTTGTTTTGCATAAAAAAATATCAAAAGTTAGTTTTACCCATATTCGCTTAAATAATTTCATCCATTAAATGAGTCTGTTTTTAGATATTACGTGGACTAATAACCCTGTGTTAAAAGTTTATGGAAATCACTGAAGCAGGCGAGAGCTTAAATAATGAAATTATAGTGGAACTGGAATCATCCTTAGCCATGACATAATGTTCACAGACGACTTCGTTGTGCTTTCATTCAAGATGGACACGAGTAGCAACATCCCATGAGACAGTCCTCAAAATTGTTGAAATTTCTGTCGACATGAAATCAATGGTAGCCTTGTTAGCACACAAATAAATAGTTATCCACCAACATAGTTTTCAGCACTCATTCTCACCACTCGATATTAACAGTATAATGTATAATGTAGTTATATAATATATATATATTCGCCATGATAGATTGCTAGCCAATACAGATTCTTTATTTTTTCTCCTTGTTTTTGTCTGAGTTCCTTTCTGTGGAAGAGCCTAGGTTCGAAACGTTAAAGACATTCTCACTTCCCCAGCGTTAAACTAATACATCTGTTTAAACTAATACATCTGTTTAAACTAATACATCTGCATATATATATGTATATATATATATAT
>NC_068983.1:45499217-45500916 GCF_001194135.2 Octopus bimaculoides
CTCTCTCTCTCTCTGTCTGTCTGTCTCTCTCTCTCTCTCTGTCTGTCTGTCTGTCTCTCTCTCTCTCTCTCTCTCTCTCTCAACTTTCTCACCTATATATATTTATATATATACACACACACACACACACACACACATATACATGTATGGGTATGGATATGTATGTATGCTTATATTTACACGACGGGGTTTCATACAGTTCCATCAACTCGATTTACCCAAAGACACTGGTACTTCTAATGTAATATTTATTAGAAGGCACTTAACCAAGATGTCTTCCAGTGAGACTGAACCTCAAATCACACGATCTCGAAGCGAACTCCTTAACCACACACACACACACACACACACACTTACAGACACACGCACACACACACACATATCCCATTCACTGAAAATATTTTTTAAAACATGAAATAAAATGCAACATATGTTAAAGAATGATTGATTTGTAAAGTATTCCATCACGCATATCTCTCCTCAACGATAAATATTTCATATTCTTTTCTACTCTAGGCACAAGGCCCGAAATTTTGGGGGAGGCGGGGGATTGGCAGTCGATTAGCTTAACTCCAGTACGCAACTGGTAGTTAATTTATCGACCACGAAAGGATGAAAGCAAAGTCGACCTCGGCGGAATATGAACTCAGAACCTAAAGCTAGACGAAACACCGCGAAGCATTTCTGCCCGACTAGTTAACGTTTCTGCCAGCTCGCCACCTTGATGGATGTATTATATTCTTTTCTACTCTAGGCACAAGGCCCGAAATTTTGGGGGAGGGTGCCAGTCGATTAGATCGACCCCAGTACGAAACTAGTACTTAATTTATCGACCCCGAAAGTATAAAAGGCGAAGTCGACATCGGCGAATTTGAACTCAGAACGTAAAGACAGACGAAATAATGGTAAGCATGTCGCCCAGCGTGAAAACTTTTCTGATTTCTTTATTTCCCACAAGGGGCTAAACATAGAGGGTAGAAACAAAGACAGACAAAGAGATTAAGTCGTTTATATCGTCCCCAGTGCGTAACTGGTACTTAATTTATCGACCCCGAAAGGATGAAAGGCGAAGTTAACATCGGCGGAATTTGATCTCAGAACGTAAAGACAGACGAAATACCAATTTCTTTATTGCCCACAGGGGGCTAAACACAGAATGGTCCAAAACAACTGATTGGGAGCAGTAATGCAAATGGTTTACATAAAATATGACTTTAAAAATTATATAAAATATAAAAAAATAGAATGACATTAACAGTACATTAGACAACACAAATGAAGCGATGATCAGGCCACGCTTCGACCCCACAAGCCCCAATCTATCACTGGCACCTTTCTTTTGTTTTCCTTTTTTTTTCCTGACTATTCACACGGTTCCTTGCACGCACAACACTCGTGCAACATGCTTCCATCTCTTTTGGAACGTACACTCCGACAGACATCTCCTCTCCAGCCACACTTTCCTTTTCAAATGAAAAGTAAAAAATGAACGTAAATTGTGGCCAGAGATAAAGTTGCCTGTCTTAATTCCTTTTATCCTCGTCTTTCATACTGCCTCTTTCGCTATTGCTACAACCGTGAGAAAACAAGTCTTACCTTCGTTTGTTAAAACTCCCGGTGGGTCAATTTTTATAATTGACTCAGTCGACAGCTGTACTCTTCCTTCGCCGGACAACAGGTGTTCAGCATAAGCCCACAT
>NC_068983.1:45502914-45504491 GCF_001194135.2 Octopus bimaculoides
TCATACGGAAGACCATCAAGTCCCGGCGACCTACCCACTTTACAGTCGGTTAAAGCCTCCTTCACCTCCCCAGGCGTGATTGGCCCTTCGCAAGACTCCGCATCCGACCCCGAGAGACACGGCAGACCGGCAAGAAAGTCCTCGAGGGCTCTCCCACCATCAGGACCGCCGTAACCCCTGAACAGCTGGGCGAAGTACTTCCGAAAGGCCTCACACATTTTCTCGGGTTCGTTTATCAAGACGCCATTATGGTTCGTCAAAGACCGTATCGTGGAACTATTTCCTTGCCGAGCTTCCACCACTCGGGCCCATCCAGCGGCCGTGATTCCTTCACTTCCCATCACACATAACTTAGCTCTGACAATACTTCCCATGTGTTGGGCTTCAAAATGCTGGTTTAACTCCAGTCTTTTCACCTTCACTTGGTCCGCATTGCCAGTCCTCCAGGCTTCTAGTTCCAGGCTTCTTCTAGTTCCATCTCCTATTCTACGTCCCTTCTTAGCTAAACTTATGCTAAACCTAATAGACTCATATTTGATGGCTCTTTTTAGGGCGTACCACCATTTGTTATTAATGATGGTACCTGTCAATGCCCTCTGAATTAACATCTTGATCCGCTTTCTGTATTCCTCAATCGCCAAAAGGGACGTATTGAGTTTCCAGTAGCCAGATCCCTAACTATGTAACTTGTCTATTGTCAGTTTACAGGTAACCATCTTGTGGTCACTGTAGCTGACTAGAAAAATCTGTGGACACTTAGCTATAGACTTATCTGTTTCTCTAATTAAAATCCTATCTAGATATGTTCTGGTAGACTCGTCACTATTTGACCACGTCCACTGTGGAGTGTTCGGGTGTTCCAACCTATATGGGTCTGCTAGCTGAAAGTGACTTAGCAGATCCCGTAAGCCTGGGTTACATTTTCTGTTCGTGTTCAAGCCAACACAATCTGTGTGTTCCTCACATATTGTGTTAAAGTCTCCTGACAATACTAGCGAATGCGACGTGGCCATGAACTTGCCCAGGTCACGAAAATATTCACTTTGCGGGCCCATAATATTGGGTGCATAAATAGCAACTAGCCTGATTATCTTGCCACAACTGAATGTCAGATCAAGAACGACCAGCCTGCCTTCTGGATCAGAAAAAAACCAACATTTTCTCGGTTACCCTGTTTCTTTTTAGTAGGACCAACACCCCACCCCCACCTCTTGCCCGAAAACAGGCCACGAACATTTAAACAACCAATGTGAACAGACATGTCTTACCTGTTAATCAGGGCTTGTCTGGTGGAGCGGGACTCTCCACCTTTTCTTGACATAGGGTCGGAGGTGGCAAATCTTGAAAAATTGACTGGTTAAATTCCAGTCTCATTGCCGATACAGACGTTCTGTATGTATTTAATAAAATCTTATGAGTCTTTGAATCCATTTCGTATAGTTCATAATTTTGAAATTTTTCAGACAGTTCTGCTATTCTGGTGGCTGATTTTTTTGCTTTTACTTCTCTCATTAAATCAACATTTTTGCTGTGAAGTGCTACTATCCCTCTGTCCTCCACTTCTTTCCTTGTTATTT
>NC_068983.1:45505219-45509073 GCF_001194135.2 Octopus bimaculoides
GGTTTTCTTTTTTTCCGACAATAAATAATCCTCTGGGGGTTGAATCTTGACAACACTGTCTTGAATAGTAATCATGTCTTTGAACATTCGTAGGTCACTTTTGTTTGTCGACAGCTGGCGGGTTCCACCTCCAGCCGCCGACGCAAAACTTCTTTTTTGTTTTCCTTCTGTTTGAAGGCTTTTCACAGTAGAATTCGTTGGTTTTGGCGATTCACCTTCAGAAGAATCTGAAACATCTCCAAACAATAAACTTTCAATATTTTTTCCATCGGTTGACTCTTCACCAGACGAAGATACACTATTCGGCATCTTGCCAGCGATTAACGTCTCCTCCACAGGGGAGTACACACGATAGTCTTCGAACGAAGACTATCACACAAATAATTATACCAGGAAATAACACAAGAACAGTCAATAGAAACTTGCACTTAACATACAAACGCACTCAAATAATTACTAATAGATACAAACTCACGGAGCCGCTACACCGCTAAGCACCTCAACCGGTGTCACCCAGACGAAATACCGCTAAGCGTTTCGCTCGGCGTGCTAACGTTTCTTATTTCTTTATTGCCCACAAGGGGCTAAACATAGACAGGACAGACAAAGGGATTAAGTCGATTAGATCGGCCGTAGTACATAACTGGTACTTAATTTATCGACCCCGAAAGGATAAAAGGCAAAGTCGACCTCGGCGGAATTTGAACTCAGAACGTAAAGACAGACAAAATACCGCTAAGCATTTCGCCCGGCGTGCTAACGTTTCTGCCAGCTCATCCTCTTCATGAGTATTTCATATTACCGTATTAATGAACACCTATTTTGCTGGGCGTGGGAGAGGCGTAAGCTATACTCAGTGACCCACACTAGTAAATAGTTAGTATCCTTTGTACGTGTATCAGCAATCTTAAACAATGCGAGAGCTCTGATATGACCTTTTCAAAAAACGAGTTTTCTGAAAGCACCCCCCCCCACTCTCATTCATGCACTATCTTTTTTGTTTGTCCCTCGTGTTACTGCAAATAACAGAAATACCACTAACTTTTTACCCGGTTCGGTTTCTTTTTTTTTTACCATATTTTCACTGTTTTCTATGGGTGTGCCTTATGAAAGTAATCACAATTATTATTATTATTATTATTATTATTATTATTATTATCATCATCATCATCATCATCATCATCATCATCATCATCATCATCATCATCATTATTATTATTATTATTATTATTATTATTATTATTATTATTATTATTATTATGATGATGATGATGATGATGATGATGATGATGTTATCCTCTTTTCTTGAGCATTGCACTCAAACAGCGGGAGTCAGTTAGCTCTTAAAGACCTCAACAGCAGGGTGTCAAAAGTAAGCTGACAGCACAGCGCCTGCAGTTATTGATTCTGCGAAATGTTTTTATAGCAATTTAATTCCAGCGTTGTTTGCTCACATGGGAGATGTCAATTGAAAGAGAATATCTCATATCTAATACTGTGGTGGATTGAAACCTTATGTGTTGCTTCGAAAGTTCAATAGTTACACAGCTTGAATATAATTGGTGATTCAATATGAAATATATTCTCAGCCAATATATGCCAGCATACGTACACATCGATAAATTAACAGATTCGCATGTGCGTGCGCGCGATGAGTGTTTGTGTATATACATTATACGAGGGAGTGCTGAAAAGTTCTCGGCTTTAAAAGTCTAGTAAAAGGCCTGGGTGGAGTTCTCTTCCAGGGGTTAGAAATACTGAAATACCACCGCTACAATAAATGTATGAATCTCAGAGGGGAATATGTAAGATAAAAATCATAATTCATTGACCCTCTTTTATTTTCTTTTACCCAAAGCCAGGAACTTTTCAGCACTCCTTCGTATGTATTAAAGTATTGACCCGACTGTCGGATGTTGCTATACACCGCTCATCACAATGCGCTTCCTTGCATTGCAATACCTTCCGAATGGTACCATCCCGCTGGCTAGACGAACGCACCAACATTCTCCCTGAGAGGAATGCCAGTTCGTTAAATGGTTATCTACTTACATCTGAGTGCAATGAATTGTTTTACTCCAGAACACAATGCACTGCCGGTCTAAGAATCGAAACCACGATCTTACGATTGCGAGTGCAACACCCTAGTTATTGGGCCAATCGCCACACACACACACCCACACACACACACACATACACATATGCTTGTATGTACGCATGTATATATGTATATATGTACGTATGTATGTATGTATGTATGTATGTATGTATGTATGTATGTATGAATATATGTACGCGTGCATGCATGCATATATGTATGTATGTATGTATGTATGTATGTATGTATGTATGTATGCATGTACAAGGGCGTATGAAATGTTCCTGGCCTTAAAAGCATCGCGAATTCCTTTACAACCTTCCAAATTCTTTTACAGAGCTTCGGAAAACTGAAGGACTGCTGCAATAAATGAATGAATCTGATAGGGGAATAAGTTCAATAAAATCATAATTAACTGATCCTCATGTGTGTGTGTGTGTGTGTGTGTGTGTGTGTGTGTGTGTGTGTGTGTGTGTGTGTGTGTGTGTGTGTGTGTGTGTGCGCGCGCGCAATGGGCTGCTAAAATTGTTCCTGGCTTTAAGAGTATCGCGAAAGGCCTACTTGGAAGCCCATCCTTCCGAGTTCTTTTACAGGGTTCAGAAACGCTGAAGGATCGCTACAATAAGTGTGTGTATACGATAGTGGAATATGCTGAATATGACAATAACTAACTGATCCTCCTGTATTTTCTTTTACCCAAAGACAGGGAATTTTCAGTACCCACTCGTTATGTATAGTACAGTGACCACAGATGTATCTATATTTTTATCCTATCAAAAACTAAAAGGCGAATACCATTTCAGATGATGTACTATTGATTTAAAAACAACTTCATTTTGTCTGTAGAACTAGGTCGACGCTACGTGTACAGGAAAACTAGATGATCGTCTACATATTTCTGTTCAACTTAAACAAAAGTTTTAAATCTAAGTACAAACAAGATAGTACGATAATAAAGGAGGCAAGGGAGGTCACTTTCAGGAAAGAACAATATGGAGGACAGTGTTGGGCCACAATAAAGACGTGTGAGTTGTCACATGCTTGGATGTTTCATGCTTTCTTTGTTTGGTTTTTCGTGTCGCATGCTTTGGTTTGACGCTTTTAATATATTACCAGATGAAATATTTACCCGTTGATATATAGGCTAAGAATACTATAGATTTCTTGTGCGTTAATTCATTGTAACTTTTCAGCTACACAACACACACTCAAACACAGGCAACATAACACACGGACACATATATGTGTACGAATATACACGGTGTGTGTGTGTGTGTGTGTGTGTGTGTGTGTGTGTATGTGTGTGTGTGTGTGTGTGTGTGTGTGTGTGTGTGTGTGTGTGTGTGTGTGTTTGTGTGTGTGTGTGTGTGTGTGTGTGTGTGAGTGATTGTGAATTTATGCATAGATATAGAGAAGATAGGTAGACTGATAGATAGAAAGATAGATAGATAAATAACTACGAATACGCATACACACACGTATGTAAGTGTGTGTATACATATCTATCAACTTATGTATATAAACATTTATGGATATATACAAATGCGCAGACACACTCACACACGTATATGAGAAATTATGGGTCTAGCTCTACTGCGTGATACCTTGGGCAAGTGTCTTCTACTATAGCCTCGGATCATCCAAAACCTCGTGCGTCGATTTGGTAGACGGAAACTGAAAGAAGCCCGTCGTACACACACACGCGCACACACACACACACACACACACACACACACACACACACACACACACACAC
>NC_068983.1:45509428-45511888 GCF_001194135.2 Octopus bimaculoides
TGTGTGTGTGTGTGTGTGTCTTTGTTTCTGTGTTTGCTCCGCCACCATCCCTTGACAACCGATTTTGGTGTGTTTATATCCCCGTAACCTAGCGGTTCGGCAAAAGTGAGCGATAGAATAAGTACTAGGTTTATAAAGAATAACTGCAGGGGTAGATGTCATCGACTAAAAATACCTTTTAAGTCTGTGCTCCAGCATGGTCGCAGTCTAATAACTGAAACAAGTGAATAATAAAAGATAAGAGATCTTATAAACTTATGTATAAATCATTTCGTTCCTACATACGTTTCAATCGCGTGGATATTTGTATCCGTTGCAGTGACTCTTCTAAGTGTAATCGGCTGTTGATGCTTAGCAGTTCTTTAAGGGAGCACTTTAGTGCTTTATGTCGCATTCAAACTTCAAGCATGTGATCTAGGTAACATAATGCAGTAAAATTACCTCTTGATGAACGATTGTGGTTCAACAGCCAAATGTACTTGGAACCTACACCGCAAAGGATGCATATAACGTACACAGGAAACAAATGTTATAAACTCGTAAATACATCATGAGAAAAGAAGACTCCACGATAAGAGAGTGCACTGCCATACTTTATCTATCCATTTATCTTTTCTACCTGCTAGTCCAGGGTAGGTTTCTCAAGTAGCTCCTCTTTAGTATACTATCAGAGGCCTACCGTCGTTACAATTTTCGGCTGTATTCCCAAATGTGTGACAAACTCAGACCATGGACATTATCAAATCATCTCCTTCTTGGTCTACTCCTAGATCTCCCCGCAGTTGACTAGGCTTGAAGAATCCATCTTGCAATTCTTTCCGACAATATTCTAATCCTAAGTTTGTAGTATGGGTTTTGTGATCTCCCAGTGTGGAGAAGTAGCAGCTCGACTTAGAGTGAAATCCCTGCTTTCTGAGCTACGCACTCTGTTGAATAACGTTATTCCAGAGATCATTCGGAGGACCCCAATTTTGGTTGCTTATATTCGCGATCGTAGACTTTCCGTAATTGTTATTCTATTAAGATCATTTCAGGTACTTTGATGGAGATGCTAGCAACAAAATTATTCTTTTCGATTCTAGGCACAAGGCCCGAAATTTTGGGGGAGGGAGTCATTCGATTAGATAAACCCCAGTGCGTAACTGGTACTTAATTTATCAACCTCGAAAGGATAAAAGGGAAAGTTGACCTCAGCGGAATTTGAACTCAGAACGTAAAGACAGACGAAATACCGCTAAGAATTTCGCCCAGCATGCTAACGTTTCTTAATTCCTTTTTGCCCACATGGGGCTAAACATAAAGGGATCAAACAAGGACAGACAAAGGGATTAAATCGATTACGTCGACCTCGGCGCGTAACTGGTACTTAATTTATCGATCCCGAAAGGATGAAAGGCAAAGTCGACCTCGGCGGAATTTGAACTGAGAACGTAACGGCAGACGAAATACCGCTAAACATTTCGCCCGGCGTGCTAACGTTTCTGCCAGCTCACCGCCTTAGCAACAAAATTATTGACTTACCTTTATCTCCAATTGACTTCATGAATTATAATTAACATCTATTCTGCTGAACAAGACAATCTTTTAGAGAAACATTATAATTCTTTTGGGTAAAGTAAGACAGCTTTTGTAGTTTTATGTTCGAATGTAGCTTGAATTGTATAAATTTTGTTTTGAAAAGCTTATGAGTTGTTTTCCATCTAGACTTTAAAAAACAAACAAATAAAACAACAACAACAAATTCTTTCTAATTTTGGCGCAAGACCAACAATTTTGTGGGTAGCCGGAAGTCAGTTATAAGGATTTCTGCGGTCAACTGGAACATATTATATCTATCCTGAAAAGATGAAAAGTGAAGACCCTGATGGGATTTGAACTCAGTATGTAATGCAAAGGAAGGAATAATTGAAAGCATTTTTCCGACATACTATCGACTATGCCAACTCAGTCTTAAAAGCACAAATAAATAATTCCAAATTTTGGAACAAGGCCAGCAATTTTAGAAGAGGGGTAAGTCAATTACGTTAACCCAAATACTCAAGAGGTGGAGGAACATGGCCTAGTGGTTAGAGCAGCGGACTTGCGGTCGGGGATCACGTGTTCGAATCTCAGACTGGGCGATGTGTGTGTTTATGAGCGAAACACCTAAGCTCCACGCGGTTCCAGAAGACGGTAATGTCGAAATTCTGCTGACTGTTTCGCCACAACTTTCTCTCACTCTTTCCTCCTGCATCTTGCAGCTCACCTGCGACGGACAGGCGTCCCGTCCATGTTGGGAATCCATACGCAAAGGAAACCAGGAAACGGCCCTTATGATCCAGGCATGGCTCGAGAAGGAACAAACAACAAATTACTCAAGTGGACCTTATTTCATCGACTTAGATTGGATGAAAGGTGAAGTAGACCTCGTCGGAATTTGAACTTAGAATGAACTCAGATGGTGGGCGGGGGACAAACACA
>NC_068983.1:45513162-45516578 GCF_001194135.2 Octopus bimaculoides
ATATATATATATATAGACGTATATTTGTACCTCACTTCCAAGCATGGCTGAATGGTTAAGCGGTTCTCTTCCCAAGTAAGAACACGTAGGTTCTCTCCTACTACGTATTATCTTGTCTTTTGCTATTTGGCCTCGAATCACCCAAAGACTTGAATGAAATTGTGTAGCAGCCAACAGAGGATTTCTACTAATTTGAACATTTTCCATTGTCCAGCCTTCTTACACTATGTCTCATGCTAATTCTCTATCTCTCTCTCTTTCTCTCTCTCTCTCTCTCTCTCTCTCTCTCTCTCTCTCTCTCTCTCTCTCTCTCTCTCTCTCTATCTATCTCTTCATATATATATATATATATAAGGATAAAGATCCTTCCGGTGTCATATAGACTCACGAGGTCAGTTTCCAGGTTCTTGTTACGTATGTACTCCCCATCCTGGAGATGACGCCGGTCCGTCGCAGGATTACTCATGTTTGTCAACTGGAAGGTCAGTAGCAATATGAATTACAGTGTTTTGCTCAAGAACACAAGGCGTCGTCCGGTCCCGGAATCGAAACCACAATGATGAATGTGACACCTTAAATTTTAAGCCGCTAAGTCACGCACCTCCTTTATTCATATGTATTTATACATATGCACTTCATACAAGTGGGAGCTGAAAAGCTTTAGGCTTTAATGGTATCGCAAAAGGCCTGATTAGCGGACTAACTTACCGCGTTCTTTTAGAGGGTTTACAAAAACTGAAGAGTCACTGCAACAAGTATGTGAACCTGAGACGGGAATATGCTGAATAAAATCATAATGAACTGATCCTCCTGGATTTCCTTTTACCCAAAGCCAGGAAATTTTCAGCATCCCCGCGTATACGTATTTACAACACAGATATGTATATCCATATATATGTACATAGTTGCTCACATATTTTTATTGTATTACTTTTTGCATCCAATAGCGGGACTGTAGTTCAGGAATTTTAGGGATTTGAAGAGTGTGGAACCAGTTCTTGGTCGTTATTGTTCTCAGGTCTACTAAGGCTCGAAGTAGTAGAACCTGTCAGGGTCCTAGCTATCGTTTAACTAGCTTATAATCAACAAGAGATAGAAATACTCGAGTAGATGTCCTAAAGCACAGTAAGCTGAATGAGAGTGAGGGATCCCTGGTCTTTGTTAAGCCATCCTTCTAGGAGAAGGCTAACTCGTACATAAAACCCGCTGCTCTACTGAGCCAGATATCTTGCCCTTCGCTTGTCTCTGGAATTCTCGATATTGCAAGTGAGACTCGGTACAGTGTTTGCAAGCCGCACTCGACTTAAAAACATTTGTACGGATATACATGACACTTTACTGTCAGCAATGGTCATGCTTCTGTAATGAGTAAACCGCCATGATTTTTTATATATATCTCTGTGGTTTGACTGGGACTTGAGCTTTAAGGATGTTGCAGTAAGAATATTCAAGGTTGTTGTACAAGAAACTGGATATTTGAAATTTATTATTCCTGTAGTAGAAAGGTCAAATGTGAAGCCTATTATTTCACAATTTGTCTTTTATTCTGATCCCTGCAGTCTCTCATATTTATGCTGCTTGTTTCGTCCATGTACAACAACATGTGATGATGTGAAGCTAATGGTAATGTTTCTTCTGTCTGTAAATGAGATTCTTCTACTTTAACGGTTTATTACTGTATTTACCCTCCTAAGCCAGAAACGGGTTGAGTCTAACAATTTAATAGTATCGTCCTACTACGACGTATGTATATGCTACAACATACAAGCCTCCGTGTTTACTCTGCTTCTAAACGACAATATTCAAATAATTTTCCCATAGAAGAAAGGGATATCACGTTAAAAAAAAAAAGTTTCATTCTACTCAGTCAGTTGCTAAATATTTTACGACTGCATTAAAAAAATACCGAAGCAACTGGTATCTAATGGAAGTAAATAGTTTCTCCTAAAACTTTGCTCTGGCACGTCTATGACAACAACAACAACGACGACGACGCGGATAATAATAATAATAATAATAATAATAATAATAATAATAATAATAATAATAATGATAATAAGAATAATACCTGTGAATTTGCGTGTGTAAACTGGGAATGCATACAATGAGTTTCTCTGCCCTAGGTGTACGGAAAACACTCGGCGAGAAATGGAAGAAAATTTGAAGAAAGAAGAAAATAATAATAATAATAATAATAAAAATAATAATAATAATAATAATAATAATAATAATAAGCCTTTCCACTAAAGGCACGAGGCCTGAAATTTGGAGGGCGGGGAATAGTCGATTATATCGACCCCAGTGCTTCACTGATACTTAATTTATCGACCCAGAAAAGATGAAAGGAAAAGTCGTCGGAAATTGATCTCAGAACATAAGGACGGACGAAATGCCGCTAAGCATTTCGCCCGGCGCGCTAACGATTCTGCCAACTTGCCGCCTTTTCGTGTTAACGATTCTGCCAGCTCACTGCCTTACTACTACTTCTAATGATGATGATGAAGATGATGATGATGATTATGATGAAGAAGAAGAAGATGATGATGGTGATGATGATGATGATGATGATGATGATGATGATGATGATGATGATGATGATGATGATGATGATGATGATGATTTCTTTATTAACCCCAAAGAGTTTACATTATGGATAGCATTGTGGACAGCACAGGGCAAATAGAATGTGGAGGTTATATGAAAATCGTGTAAACAATGAAAACCAATCGGCTATAACAACAAAATTCCCCCAAAGAGGGAGACGTTCTAGGACTGCACGTGGAAACCTCACAAATCCACGTCAGTCCTGACCACCAGGACTCAAAAGAGATAAAGAAACTGAAAGCAAATAAGAAATAAATTAAATGGCATTCAAAGAAGCAAAATATCATAATGATGATTATGATGGTGATGAGGATGAGGAGGAAGAGAAGGAGGACGATGAGAGGAGGACGCGAGAGGGGAAGAGCACAATGGTGACGACCATGATGACGACAGCGGCAACGTCAACAACTATATCTGGGCTAGTGATGTTGAGGATGATGATGGCAACCGCAACAAACACGAGAACGATAATTATGACGACGACGACGACGGTTTTGATGATGATAATGATGATAACATCAATGAACAGAAAAATGTCCACGAAACACTGTAACAGTTTCTTTTATTTGAAATACCGAGAGAGAAATAAACGGTAGTATCATTAAATATAAGGGAAATAAATGTGTAAGAGAACCTGGCGGCGATTGCACGCGTTTCTTTAGATTTCCTCCATGTAGCAATGTAGCAGGTTGGTGCTGAAAACGCTAAAAACATGTCAAAACGCTAAAAACCTGTCAAAACAATAAAACATTAATGGAGGATTAATTATATATAATAATAATAATAATAATAATAATAATAATAATAATAAT
>NC_068983.1:45516588-45516861 GCF_001194135.2 Octopus bimaculoides
AATAATAATAATAATAATAATAATAATAATAATAATAATTATAATAAGAAAGATTCTTGAAAGAATTGTCATTTGCTTATATATATAGGCGTAGGAGTGGCTGTGTGGTAAGTAGCTTGCTAACCAACCACATGGTTCCAGGTTCAATGCCACTGCGTGGTACCTTGGGCCGACCAAAGCCTTGTGAGTGGATTTGGTAGACGGAAACTGAAAAAAGCCCGTTGTATATATATATATATACATGTGTGTGTGTGTGTGTGTGTGTGTGTGTGT
>NC_068983.1:45516988-45523734 GCF_001194135.2 Octopus bimaculoides
ATATATATATATATATATGGAGTGAGAGAGAGAGGGGTAGATAAATAGATAAGATAGATAGATAGATAGATAGATAGATAGATAGATAGATAGATAGATACATTGACAGAAAGATAGATAGACACATGTAGATATAGAAATATACACAAATATATATCTAGGGATATATATGCATGTTTATATACATCTATATATATATATATATATTTGTCTATCAATATACATATATATATATATATATTTACTTGTGCGTGAGTGTATGTGTGAGAGAGAGAGTGTGTGTTTGTATATTTACATACATAGACATACACGCACGTAAATACACACAAAGACGTGCGCGCGCACACACATACATATTTCTGTGCGTGTATGTACGTGTGTGCATTTCTATATATGTACGTATGCGTCCGAGTGTGCGTGAAAAAATACACTGTGATAATATATAATGTCGAATAAATAATGAAAGCGAATAGCAATCTTTATTTATTTTATTTCTATTATTTTTATTTTTTAATGACACGAATCCTGTGTTTTCTAAGTTTTCCAACAACAGCCATGTACTATTTTCACTATTTAAATGGCACAGTAATTCCAGCTAACATCCTTATTCCACCCAAATTTCTGCCAACGTTAGTAGCCGAAAATGTTGCAGCTAAAATCAACATCAGAATGCTAGGTGCGTGTGAGTTTTAGATGTCTAGTATTTTAAGAGAGAAATAATTGCAGATGCCGTATACTTTGTAGGGATAGAAAAATAATAATAATAATAATAATAATAATAATAATAATAATAATAATAATAATAATAATAATAATAATAATAATAATAATATAAACCAGTGTAAAACAAATACAATACAAATAAATAAATATAACGTGAAATAAAAGAATTATCGCCTGATTCCTAAAAAAAACCACAAAAAAAAACGGAGGCATGTAGGCGTGTTATGTAAAAATCGGTGAAGATTTAGTGTATGTGTGTGTGCATAATGTAAGTGTTTTTTGCTTATGTTTTGGGTTTTTCAGATATTTTATATTTTATATTTTCCAGAGAATATGATACTACACGCATACAGACACGTACATTTATGCATATATATATATATATATGTATATATATACATATGTATGTGTGTATATATATATATATATATATATATATATATATATACATACATGCGTGCATACAAAATTAAAAATTAAGATGGAAACAGACAGAAACATAATGACACAAATACGCGGGAAAATGCACACGCATATATGTAAAGAAAGTGAGTTAGAGAGAGAGAGAAAGAGAAAGACAACGACAGAAGGAAGGAAGGAAGGAAGGAAGGAAGGAAGGAAGGAAGGAAGGAAGCCCATGCGTTTTAAGGTCGATGTCTCACAGCTACTACGAGGTTATTATGTTATGCTCCTTCTGTCAGCTTTATGGGGAACTCCGGGTTGTTATCAAGAATATCATGTATTCTATTGAGATAAATGCATTTTTACACGTGTATCAAGCTCTCATGGCGTATCTACAAATGTTTCATAAAGAAATTATATTGTGACGTAAAATCATAGGAGTAAGCATGTACAGACGAGCAATATTCTTTTCTATTCTAGACACAGGGCCCGAAATTTTGTGGGGAGGGGGGCCAGTCGATTAGATCGACCCCAGTAAGCACCTAGTACCGAAAGGATGAAAAGCAAAGTCGAACCTCGGCGGAATTTGAACACAGAACGTAAAGGAGGATGAAATGTCGCTAAGCATTTCGTCCGGCGTGCTAACGATTCTGCAAAATCGCCGTCTTGCAATATTCATAAGATCATAGAAGACTGTTATGTCACAAACTACTGCTATCTAGCACCTTCGGACGATCTCTACTCGACTGCTACTCAACAGTTACTCAACTCTTCTACCACGGCTAGACTACCTCTATTTATATGTCTTGGGCGGTCCTACTCCTTCGCTTGGGGGCGTCGACAGAACAAATACTTTACATTGACGCCTTCAGATCTTCAAGTTATACCACACTTGAAACATTAATAATGGCATACTAGTATGTTGAGACACATAGAAGCTGATCATTATTTAACTATTCTAAGTTCAATTTCCGCCGAGATCGACATTGTCTTTCGTCCTTTCGGGGTCGATAAATTAAGTACCAGTGAAACACTGGGGTTGATATAATTGACTAGTCCCCTCCCCCACAAGTCAGGCCTTTTGACTACATAGGAGGGATTATTTAACTATTCTAATTATGACAACACCTGAAGATTTGATGTATTAAATGTAACGCATTGCATAATCCTCTAGATTTTGCACGTCTAGGAGAGTTTCTGGCTTTAAAGGTGTTGCGAAAGGCCTAGTTAGAGGCCCAAACCTCTGAGTTCTTTTACAGGGCTTAGAAAAACTGAATGACCACTGCAATAATTGTGTGAATAAGAGATTGTAATATGTTGAATAAGATAATTATGAATAAAATCTTAATTAACTCATCCTCCTGTATCTTCTTTTATCCAGATCCAGCAACTTTTCAGCATCCCTTTGTATATATGCCTATTTGTATGACGCTATGTCACAAAAGAATTCCTTAACAAAACGTTTCAGATATACCAGAAAATACATTCGTATATCTTATTATAGGTTTGTGCAGTCATTTTCGTACATTTGTCATTCATTTTGATAATCAGGTCATTCAAAGTCGCGAAAAAAAAAATTAACACCATAACGTTAGCCATTCAAATTCGTTTCTCGATCATTCAGTCGCGTACTTCGGTCAATCAATTTAGCATTTACATCATTCAAAGTAAAATGCCTGTCGAGAGCATTCAAATTAGTCGGAATGCTAGGAAACGTCTCTTCGAGCATTCAAATTCCTTTCGGAGCGATCTATTTAACACTTGGAGCAATGAAATTAGCACGATAGCTGTTTTGGCTTTATCTCATGATCATTGTTATCATAACCATGTGTTTTCATCCATTGTTTATGTTTTAAGCACTCTCTAGTACCCATTTCTTTGCTATGTATTCTTTTATTTTGCAAAGGTACATGTATTTATTGTTAAAGGCTTCATGAAATCGCATTCCAGCATTTTCAATCTTTTCAAAGAAACTCACGATTCCAACAAATTCTCATTTTCTCTTGTTGGGAAAAGTATATATTTCTTTGATTTTAAACCTTTTCTTTCATCAGGGAAAGGGTACTGAGTACACTAAGATAATTATTGATCTACAGCCTTGATAAGGAGAGATCGCTTGAGAGGATTTAGCCGACTACTTCCTGACGGTCGAAGCATCTCGGCAGGTAGGGTTGGATGTATCTATACCAACGAACACAATTTTCAGGAGTGATAGCGTAGATGTTACACTGCATTACATGTGTTCGTCATTCTTCCATGGTCATGCCGGATTCTTCTGCAGATACTCGAGCGAGGTCCCACTTGGTAGCGGCCTTAACGGCAGTGTGCATCATTTCCGTACAATTAAGAAACGGCGAGTAGGGGGAGGCAGGAGTTTCAGACTGGTCAATGGTGAAATGCACATAGGAAACTTAATATGAAATATGATTATTCCCGTTTCATCTATCTATCTATCTATCTATCTATCTATCTATCTATCTGCCTGTCTGTCTGTCTGTCTGTCTATCTATCTATCTATCTATCTATCTATCTATCTATCTATCTATCTATCTATCTATCACACACATACATACATACATGCGCATATACATATGTATGTATGCATGCATGCATGTGTGTGTGTGTGTGTGTATGTGTGTGTGTGTGTTGTGCGTGTCCGTGTGTTTGTGTCAATAAAACTAATACCGAAATGTACTGGCATTAAAATAAGTGTAGGCGTTCCAATTAAAAACTATTTCAAAAGATAATAGATTTGTTTTGTTTTTTAACGATCTACACGTTTCGTTTACATGTTATATATTTGGCTGCAATCTATGTACTTATATAAATAAGAGAAGAGAAAGGAATCTCTGCATTTTCGCTCAAAATGTTACACTCGACAGTTTCTCTCTCAAATCATACATAAAAGAATTAGAAAACACTCATTGGTTGATGCATTCACATAACTTTCTCGTAAAAAATGGAATAGTTTGAATTATAAATTAGATCGATCAAAGCTACTCTAGGACTAAAGAAAAGCAACAGCAAAAGTATTTGGCTATGTCATGCATGGTAACGATAATTCGGTTATTAAAAGTAAATAATTACGATTTTTGCCTTCAAAAGAAACCGCTATTATTATGATATAATAGTATGTGTAGTCATAAATAATACTGAGATTTTAACCTAATGTTTAAAGTATGAAGTGTTAGTTTTAATTATTCATAACATGTCGAATGCCTGGTATTTTCACATAAATAAAAATCATAAAAATATATATTGCTCGATGGTTTCTTAGTCTACGGAAGGAAATGAAGCAATGACTAAAAGTTTCTTCAGTATTGTCTAAACAGAGGATATAGTCGAAAGATACACACGAGCTTTAAACGAGTATTGTTTCTTTTTCCTGTTTGTTTTTCCTTGCTTACTCTACTTTGATAAACAACAGCGTACTTCTTTTCCTTTTTTATGTTAATTTCGTTATTGTCTACATTTTAGACTACCTTTCGAATTTTTATCAATGCTCTCACGTTGTCCAACTATCCATTTTGTTTCTCTTCTTTCCGTTCATGATATCTTACCTGTATGAAAAATGGTTAGTGTTTTTGTTTTAATTTTAGCACTAGGTCAACGTCTATCGAACAGACTTGTGATCAAAAGTAATCAAGATGTGGCCATTCCATCATTTCATCGTTTCATGTATATCTACATAACTTTTTTCTTTTACTTCGTACAATCATGAGACTGTGGTCATGCTGGAACACTGCTTGGATGGAAGTACTCGTGAAATCGATCAAGTGATTAATTTTTGAAGTCTGGTACGCAACGACCATTCTCTCTTTCTTCCATTTCCTTCCTAAAGACATGACGTGCTTTTATCTGTCTCTGCTCAAAGCTCGTTTTTCCAAGCCTTCACCACTTCACATCGCCTTGGCTTAACAGCCCTCACCGTTTGTTTTTACTGTTTTGTTCTCACTGTCCTGATTTTGTTACCACTTTTACCCTCCGCAAAAATTTCTAAATTTTATTTAATTTGCTTTGCAGGAAGGACTGTTTTAACGAAGTCGCGTCTTGTCCTTACCATCGAAATGCGGACTAGCTAAAACAGGGGACAACTGATGAAGGGAATGTTCCTTATGTTGCATGTCGCGTTTCTCTGTTTTTATCGTTGCTCGAAAAAAAGTTCGTTTTCTATTTTTTTGTTTTTTTATGTTCTCGTTTCTCATTATGTCCACGTTTTTTGATGTCCTGTACCCATATATGCGTGTATATATACATATATATGTAGGTATGTACATATATGTATGTATATATGCATATATTTATATATTATTTACATATTCTATATATATATATATATATATATTTACTCGATAAATCGACAATTTGTATATGCTGCTTCTTATGTCCCATCAGTTAGCGCTTCGAGAATCAGTAACTGATATAGGAAATTCCAGACAAAAAATATGGGTTTGATATGATCGATTAAACACCTGGCAGCGGCATCCTGTCATCACTGAAGTGCAATGACTGAAATACTTAAAAGAATAGCAAAATAAATACTATGTAAAATATCCTTTCCATTTTAAGACGACAGTTCTGATTTATCTTCTAAACTGGATTCCCTCTCTCATCGGCGTCGTGTGGCTTCCTTGTCTCTTTTCTATAAGTATTTACATGGACATTGTTCAGCTGAGCTCTCTTCTCTGGTTCCTCCTTTAAGAACTTATCAGCGATCTATTAGATTGCATCCAGTTCTCATCAGTATACTGTGCAACCTCTTAAGTGTCGTAAAGCACTTTACAGTACCAGTTTCCTCCCTCACATTTCTGAACTTTGGAATTCCTTTCCACAGTCTTGTTTTCCTCTTCAATATAACCTCCAGTCTTTTAAATCTAATGGACATCGACACCTATTGACTTTTGTCTTGCGTGTCCATTTTATTCTAGTAGCTCTTACGTTTTCAGTAGTCTAAGGACATTGTAACGAGTTAATGCTTAAAAAAAAATTTTAATTGTTAACAATATTTAGCTGTTGTTTCTAGCATTTGATTATCTGGGTAAAGGCTCACTCATTCGACCGGGTTACTTCAGGAGATGTTGATACCGATGGTGTTCAGATTGAATTAGCATAAATTGGTGTTATTCAGAAGAAATATATAGAAATTAAGGGACACCCATTAACTAGAAGCCCCAGAGACTTAGCTTGGAAGACTAAATGAGAATTTGTAGGAAGGAGAACTAAATTAGAGGCCAGTCTATATCCTGCTTTTATAGCGTGTTAATGGGAGCGTGTCTATCAGACGAGTGAACTCAGTGTACATGTTATTAAATAATGAGAATACATGTATTTGTCAGAATGCGCGCGTGTATGTGAATGTGTGCGTTTGTGTAGGTGTGCACATGCATGCAGGTAGTCTGCAGTGTAGGAAGTGCAAAGCGATGTGCATGTAAGCTGTATTCCAATGTTAGGTTTATTTGTGCATCATAGAAGAGCAACGTTTGGGAAACTGAAAAAAATTATCTGAAGTTAAAAGAAAAAACCTTTGAACTTGCGTTAAATTTTTGACTGCATTCAAATACATTCCGTTATCTCTCTCTCTCTCTCTCTCTCTCTCTCTCTCTCTCTCTCTCTCTCTCTCT
>NC_068983.1:45523864-45528429 GCF_001194135.2 Octopus bimaculoides
CACACTCATACAGTCATATATATATATATATATATATATATATATATATAACACAAGAGAGAAAACATGTTAAAAAGACAGGTCGGTTCCTCTCCAATTTTTTGTAAATTCTTAGATATATCTCTGTCTGTGTATACTCTTTCTTTACTCTTTTACTTGTTTCAGTCATTTGACTGCGGCCATGCTGGAGCACCGCCTTTAGTCGAACAAATTGACCCCAGGACTTATTCTTTGTAAGCCTAGTACTTATTCTATCGGTCTCTTTTGCCGAACCGATAAGTTGCGGTGACGTAAACAAACCAGCATCGGTTGTCAAGCGATGTTGGGGGACAAACACAGAAACACAAAGACACATAAATACAAGCTAACACTCTACCTCAAAATTTCAGACATTTACCCAGTATTAGAAAGGATTATATCTCTTTTTAGGGAGACAGCCAAACGTTTCCTGAAGAGCATCTCCGTCAACTGTGGCTAGGAACAGGAGATGTTTCTCTCTCTCTCTCTCTCTCTCTCTCTCTCTCTTTCTCTCTCTATCTATCTATCTATCTATCTATCTATCTATCTATCTATCTATCTATCTATCTATCTATCTCTCTACCTCTCTTTCTCTCTCCATTCGAATACTTCCAATCTCGGCGTGCGTCTGAGCAACATTCCATGCACCCCAACTAGCACTAACGAGTGGGACGTTGCATGAATAGTACTAATTCTTAGAGGCAGTATGTTGTGCAGAGAAAATGTTGCTTTTGTCTCGATGGATGGATCCAGTCTTCTTGGTTTGGAGCGTTTCTTTGAGAAGCATTTCCAATAGAGGCCCGGCCGAGCATATGCGCGTGCACGTGCGTGTCATTGAGTGTATGAGTGTTTGTCTGTGTGTGTTTGAGTGTGTGTGTATGCATGTGCGTATCTGTGTGTATGCACACGTGTGTGTGTGTCTGCATGTGTCGCTATGATGTAGTCTTCTAGTGATGTTTTCTCCAAAAGTCAATCTGTTCATGTTTTAAGATGAGCCATTTATGTATTTGTCTTTGAGTTGTTTAAGTGAGGAATCAGTAAATATCTTACATCATTGACCCTTTCATGGAATCGTTGATAGTATTTTGATCCGCACCATGTAAATTTCTGAAATAAAATTAAAACTGTATATTTAATAGAAAATTCTTGATTTAAAAACAATAACTCCGTGTTTTTTTTGTTTTTTTTCGTCTCTAAAGCTTTTAAATAAGAAATATTTCAAGAAAAATATCATGTAAATATTTAGCGAAATTGATAAAGAACAATGGAAATCCAATCATATTATATTTAATGTGAAATATGTGTTTGGAGAATACTCGTTATTGCAGCGATATTCGATCGGAAATTAATGAGTTTTAGCCTGAAATTACTGCGCTCTCCCATATTCAGTTCCATAATAATTCAGCACCCTTAATGTTGAAGGGCATTCCAAGTGTTTATCGATTATCTTGAAGAGCCACAAAGAATTTCTACTACCAACGGTCAATAATCGAACGATTGGTTATGTGAAATTCAGAAGGAGGGATTTTTGTGCGTTTTGGCTGTTGTTCTTTAAGCTGTACATAAAACTTTTCGGAGGTTTTGTAGTATTGTAATGGTTTGCTACGGTTGTGATAATGTTTACATAATTTCCCACTGCTGCGTTTGTTCTCCATGTACGTGTGGGTTTAGTTTCTATAGTTCATGCTTTTGTTATTTTTTTATAATATGGTTGCAAGTTGTGGAGGAGATGATGTGGAGCGAATTGGGTCGTTCACACCGCATTCAAAATTATTTTTATGACGCATTTAGAAAGATGAGATGGTACTAAACTGTATCAGGATTAGAACTGGATAAGGATGTTCATTATTGCAATAGCGGGTGGGGATAATTGGTCTTAGCTGTTCAATAATCACTTGTTTTTGGAAAAATTATATGCATTTCTGAAATTATGTGCTATTAAAACTAATGCCTGTATAAATATATACTCCACTGATTAGCAATACGCAAATATGCCACGCATGCATACATACAAACAAACACACACAGACGCACACGCACACATAGACACACACATACATGCACACATATTCATACATGTATAAGTATACATACATATATATATATATATATATATATATATATATATATATATATATATATATATATATATATATATATACCGAAAGTGTATCTCTGTATGTGTGTGTATGCGAGTGTATGTGGTGTCGATTTTTGACAGATTAAATCAATTCAGAATTCATCAGAATCATATATAATTAACTCGATATAATGAAATTTAAAGTTGACCTTAAAGTAAATTTGATACATCTAGTAAACGGCAACATTGTATCTGTCAAGATAACATTTGCTCAAGAACTATTCCCTAAGTTGGTTATCGTAAACTGAAAAAAAAAATCTCAATTATTCAGTACTTTCATTTCTTTAGAGTGAAGAAGTGGAAACGTCCGAAAAGTTACAATGATTCTTTTGAAATTTTTTTTACTCCTTGCGGCAAACCAGCTCATTAAATTTTTATATATATAAATTCTACTATGGATTAATTTTTACCAAACCAGACCTTCACCAGTTATTCTAAATAGATATTTTACCATTGTACCCTATATTCTCATAATACTGAGATTGCCGTCTGAAGCAAAGTTGGTTAGAAAATATTTATTGTTTAATCTAAGATTTACGGTCCTAAATAAACAATTTCGTTGTTTATTTCAGTTAGGATATTGAAATCTCATAATATTTGTTTTTCGTTCATTTACCATAAATAATTCTGTTGAGAGAAAAGAATGTGTCCGAAATGAGAGTGAGAAAGACGAAGAAAGCAGGAGAGATTCAGAAGGAAATTAACAAAAAAGAAAAACAAAAAAAAACGGAGATAAACATGTGTGCGTGTGCGCGTGTATTTATCAATGTATATATATTTACACACTCACACACGCACACATATACACACAAAACATATATATACTTACACACACATATATATATAAATATCCATACGTATAAGTATATCTATACATTCATATATATATATATATATATATTTATATATATATATATATATATATATAAATATATATATACACATACACAAATACAAATATATCTATATATCTCTCTCTATATATACATACATATATGTACCTATATATATTATACATATATATATTATACTATATATATATATATATATATGTATGTGTGTGTGTGTGTGTGTGTGTGTGTGTATGTATCTATGTATATATATATGTATGTTGAAAGATAGATAGATAGATTGATAGTCAGACAGACAAACAGCAAGACAGGCACACAGACGGTCAGATAGATAGATACATAGATACAGACAGGCAGCTAGATATATATTCAGCCACACTAGATATGAAAATACCGAGAAGAATCAAAATCTTGATATTGACTTTAGTTGCTGATAATATGCTTTTCTTTTTCTTTAACAAGTTTCTTGTTGCTTTTTAAAGTCCAAATTTCCTTCCAGAAGAGATAAAATATGTTTATATTGTAAACATAATTTATTTGATTATGTAGAATGATTATGTAATACGATTTACTGAATGTTATTCAGTTACCCATTTCACTGCCTTTTCGTCCTATTAAGGTCGATAAAAATAATTGCATGTACTCAACCGACTATTATATATCCTCATTTTCATACAACCGCCATAGCTATTATCACCATCATCGTCTCATGAAGTGACGGCAGAAATATCAGCATCATTGCTAAAGTTATGTAAACACAATTCCGATCTGCAACCCTCTTGAAACTGTTAAAATGTCTTTAAAAAAGGGAATATTATCAAGAGAGTTGTTACTTGTTCAACATACTGTTTATTTAAGTGTAGTGCAAGTAAAACAAACAAAATGAGCTTTTTCTTCACTTCATCATGTTTTAAAGCTTTACATATCCCAAAAGAAGCATCTCTATTTTATATTTGGATTTCATCGTTAAGTTACATGTTAAGCGAAAGAATTTTCGAGCCAAGGTTTAGTACTCGTCTTATAAACAGTTTGCTTTGGCAAGGAATGTTGCTTTACTCTACAAGTTTCCAACAACCTTGCAGAGGGGGCTTCATTCCTGGTGAATAGCTAACTTTGGGCACACAGGAAGTGACGTCATATACACACAACAACTGATGCAGACGTTATATATTGCATTTTAAAAATGTTATCCTTCTATCTATCTATCTATCTATCTATCTTTTTTTTTTTTTCGATCCCTTTTGATCGAACTCCCCCTTTTTCCCTTCCTACGATCCCTTTTGATCGACACCACCACTTTTTTTTTTTTTTCCCCTCCCAAAAAGAAAAACTCTACATTGTATTTGTCCCATCTTCGTTGAGCCCTGTGTGGCTAATAAAAGAAATGTATCTATTTCAAATCGGAAATAGCTCTATTTAGAGCCTTATTTCCCAAAATTCAAAAACATCTTCCTCTATCCTAGCCATATGCTGTAAAGCAAATATGGCTATGATATACAACAAGGCCGATTTCCCGCCTCTAATGCCAGAGGCGAAAGAACTTAATGCCGCTCCGC
>NC_068983.1:45528439-45529166 GCF_001194135.2 Octopus bimaculoides
CTTTTGATCGAACTCCCCCTTTTTCCCTTCCTACGATCCCTTTTGATCGACACCACCACTTTTTTTTTTTTTTCCCCTCCCAAAAAGAAAAACTCTACATTGTATTTGTCCCATCTTCGTTGAGCCCTGTGTGGCTAATAAAAGAAATGTATCTATTTCAAATCGGAAATAGCTCTATTTAGAGCCTTATTTCCCAAAATTCAAAAACATCTTCCTCTATCCTAGCCATATGCTGTAAAGCAAATATGGCTATGATATACAACAAGGCCGATTTCCCGCCTCTAATGCCAGAGGCGAAAGAACTTAATGCCGCTCCGCATGAACGCAGACAGGTGGTGGAGAAGAGCAATGATTCTGAATCTACTGCTGCTGCTTCAGCCACCATCACGTGTAAAAACTCTGCTGCTACAGCAGTCTTGCCTGCCACCGTCACCAGTGAAAACAACAACAACAATAACAACAACAACAGTAACAGCAAGGACACAAATGTCCTTGCTAACAAAACCACTGTCCTCACCACTGATACCACCACTACCGCCACCGCCACCACAACAAACACGAACTTTGCCGAGGCTTTGAAGCCCAGAAAAAGAATATTGAATATATCGAAAGAGAAATTACTCGCATGCAAAAGCATGCTAAGTAAAAAGGACGTTACAGTCCATCTTCAAACACCTGCGGACTTTAAAATAAACATAAAAAAAAAGCTATCATCTACAGAACTATA
>NC_068983.1:45530077-45530455 GCF_001194135.2 Octopus bimaculoides
CGACATGTCGCCAGATGAAGATGACACAGAGGATTGGCAAGTGGCCACGGGGGGAAGAAGACAAAGAGGAAAAAAAAGAACGGAAAAACAAACAAAGCGGGGAGGTTTACCAGCCCCGAAACCAACACATCCACAGAAAACAAAAACACCAACACAAACGCACCAACACCTCAAAGTAAAAACAATGTTAACAGCGATAAACACAAACAATCCAGACCTAATGAAATTCATTAGGTCAAACACTAACATAACAGAAAATGACACGAAAACAAGCAATCACCCACGCACAACACCACCACAACACATCAAAATCATACACGTAACACGTAGCACATACAATACACTGAAATCTCTCTACTCGGATGCAGTAGGGAGATT
>NC_068983.1:45534383-45535755 GCF_001194135.2 Octopus bimaculoides
TTAAAGAAAAGCTCTACAGTTGTATTTGTCCCCTCTGTATGCAGCCCCGTGTGGCTAATAAAAGAAAGTTATCTATCTATCTATCTGTCTGTCTGTCTGTCTGTCTGTCTGTCTACCTATCAATCAATCAATCAATCTATCTATCTATCTATCTATCTATCTATCTATCTATCTATCTATCTGTCTGTCTATCTATCTATGTGTATATACATACATGTATGTGTGTATGTACGTATGTTACATGAATAATATTGACAGTGACTTTGATGGTTAGTAGGTCGTAATTTCGAACTCACTGTCAACACTATTCTAGTAAATGAATAATAAATATATACTCTGCAAAGACTATTGTGTAATACTTCAATTTAATGTAAAATTGTTTTTATAGCATCTCGACAGAAAAACAAACACCAATATATGTGCATACGTGTGTATGTGTGTGCTATGTGTGTATATGTGTGCATAAAGATAATTAAGTACATCGATAGATACACAGATTGATTGGTACATGCAAACAATGGCCGCTGTGATGTAATCTTCATAGAGTAACATGATAAATAGGGCGATCCTCAACGAACGATGAACTAGTCAAATAAACCGCCATTACCGGCATGTTTAACGTTGATAATACAAAATGGCGAAATAGAAAATACACACATACATGTACACGCAATGGCCATAGATGATGAATAAAGTTATAAGCATCAACAGTTGCGTAGTACAGAAGCAGGAACAGCAGCAGCAGCAGCAGCAGTAACAACATCACAAAACAGCGGCAGCATCAGCAACAACAGCAAACATTGACAAGCAGGAATCGTGAATACTTGCATCTATTATTTAGATTTGTTTAAAGCTTTCGCATTTCTTTTGACAGAGCGCCAAAGAAAACAAAACCCCGCCCCTGGCTGGAGGTAGATTGCGGTTACTCAACGAGTTCAGCTGCTGTGCACACACACAAACACACACGCACACTCACAAACAAGCACACACATACACGCATACACACAAATAAAACCACCCTCATACACACACACATGCACACGCACAAACATAACACAAACACGCGTAGTCACAAACTCACGTGAGTGCATAAATATATGTGTTAAACATATTTACAAATGTGCCAGTGTGTGTGTGTGTGTGTGTGTGTATGTGTGTGTGTATGTGTGTGCGTCTGATTTAGTTTGTGCGTGTCTAGGTGGGTGCTGAAGGGTGGGTGCGTGTTGTCTGAAGAGAAAATTAGAAATTCAATCATCGTTATCGTCTTCACATAAATCTACCTTACCCAACTCTAAGTATTTGACCGAATTTTGCTCTTGCCTGGTATATATAACCCCCACCCCAAATATATATATATATATATATATATATA
>NC_068983.1:45536194-45538913 GCF_001194135.2 Octopus bimaculoides
ATATATATATATATATATATATATATATATATATATATATATATATACATGATATATATACATATATGCGAGTGTATATAGGTGTGTATACATATACGTATATTAGTGTGTAAGAGTGTTTATGTAACTGAATAAATATACATGTTTGCATTCGTATGTGGGTGGGTGTGCACACCCACCCACGCGTGCGCGCAAGCACACACACACACATACATATGAAGCACGCACGCACACACACGCACACACACATACGGTCTCTCTCACATGTGTGTGTGTGTGTGTGCTTACACAGCCTAGCGTGTGAGTCTTCCCCGTTAGCAGCGCACAGCTTTTCCCTCACCCAGAATCCTGCAAAGCATCCCTTCACTTCCACACGGTAACTGAGTGCTTTGCTACCTTAGGGTAACTTAGCAGGGTATTTCGGAGAAGCAAAAGACCCCAGAGACGCTATGATCTAATCTGCCCTCGTAATACGCTCCGATACTTCTCTATTACTGCCTTGTTGCCTGCGTAGTGTGTGAATCCGCAACCTCAAAGGCTAGGACGTAGACCCTGAGAGGAAATCAAGGCTTTTAGACGGCCAAGAGTAAGGTAGTAATTGATGTATCGGGTTTCAGGCAGTGTCACGCACTGTGAGAAGAGGCCTGTCATATTGAGCCACACATACCACTGGTTACGGAAAAAAAAAATACGGTTTCCAGACGTCACTAGAAAGCTTCCTTGACATCTTTTCTTCTGCATTGTTGAACATAGTTCCTACATCTCAGTAGTTGTCGTTTTTGTTGCTACAGTCGAGATATTGCGCATGTGTGCGAAGATGAAGAACTACCTCTTCCGTAACTTCCTCGCACGTGAAGCTGCATGGTGGACGTGGCATAACCATTGTTTGTTGCTTAAATTATTCCGCCAATTTTCCACGATTGATAAATAACAAGATCAATTATTACAACAATTTCTAAAATAGCCACATTGAAGTGAAGTAGAGTAGTAATGTTATATTCGAATGGTATTTTATTTCAAATCCTCAGAAAGGTAAATTCGACTTCAACAGGATTTGAAACCGAACATGAAGAGTTGAAATAAACACCACAACGTCTTTTGCTTGACACTCCAACGTTTCTGCAACTTATACGGATTATTGATATGTTATTGTTTGATCGTGGAGGTGCAATGGCCCAGTGGTTAGGGCATCGGACTCGCAGTCGTTAGATCGCGGTTTCGATTCCCAGACCAGGCGTTGTGAGTGTTTATTGAGCGAAAACACCTAAAGCTCCACGAGGCTCCGGCAGGGGATGGTGGCCAACCCTGCTGTACTCTTTCACCACAAATTTCTCTCACTCTTCTTCCTGTTTCTGTTGTACCTGTATTTCAAAGGACCAGCCTTGTCACACTCTGTGTCACGCTGAATCTCCCTGAGAACTACATTAAGAGTACACGTGTCTGTGGAGTGCTCAGCCACTTGCACGTTAATTTCACGAGCAGGCTGTTCCGCTGATAGGATCAACTGGAACCCTCGTCGTCGTAACCAACGGAGTGCCAACCATGTTTGATCACAGCCCTTCTACGAGCATCTCGTGGATTATTATCTGTTAGGCGGTGAAAGCACGTGGCTTAGTTGGTTAGTATATATGGCTCACGTCCATAAGGTCATAAGTTCGATTCCTGGCAGCGCGTTGTGTCCTTGAGCAAGACGCTTTATTTCAAGTTGCTTCACTCCACTCAACTGGCAGAAATGTGTTGTACTTGTAATTAAAAGGGCCAATCTTGTCACATTCTGTGTGACGTTGAATCTCCCTGAGAACTATGTTAAGGGTGCACGTGTCTGAGGAGCGTTCAGCCACTTGTACGTTAATTTCACGAGCAGGCTGTGCCGTCAATCGAATCAACCGGAAGACTCGTCGTCGTAACCGACGGAGTGCCAATTGTCTTTTAGGCAGATATCAGCACGCATCAGCAACTAATTTGCTGGCTGATTTTGGCAAGATTGTCACAACTAAAGCACCATCAGTTGTTTGTTCTCACAGAAGGAGGGGATGAGGGGATGAAAAAGGGGGCGGACAAAGTGTCATGTTTAATAAAATGAAAAAAGTTTTTCGCTTTTAAATTTGATGTAAAAAGAAGAACGGAATGCCGCAAACAGTTTTGCATTCTCGTTAGTAAAGAGGATAAGGGGTGGCGTAGAAACATTTTGCCAACTTTTTGGAGACGTTTGGTATTTGTGACATCGGAAATCACAGTTTTAAACAAATAGTATGCGCGATCAAATGTGACTTGTGACTCAATATTAACAATGATGACAACGACGGGGACAGTAACAAAAATGTTAATAACATGCATGATGACGGCAACAATCATAGCAATGACGTCAGCGGCAACAGAAATAACGGTTCCGAATCCGACGGCGCTCCATAGACAAGGCCCCGGTTACTGGAAGCTAAACGCGTCGATAACGGCGTGCAAAGCCTACAGAGACCGGATTAGTTTATTAGTTAAGAGGGCTTTAACCGGGGCAATCATCAATAACAACTGGTGGTTCGCCCTGAAGCGGGCAATTAGAGCAGAATCAATTAGGTTTAGTAAGGCTCTAGCTGTAGAACGTAAGAAAACAGAGCGGGATTTAGTTAACAAACTAGACGAGGCTCTTAGGACAGGTATCGCAACCGACGTGTTAGCAGCGAAGTTGGCCCTCGGCCAACACTTTGATGCCAAGCATGAAGGC
>NC_068983.1:45540581-45543081 GCF_001194135.2 Octopus bimaculoides
CGTATGTATGTGTGTGTATATGTTTGTGTGTGTGTGTGTTTGTCCCTCCAGCATCGCTTGACAGCCGACGGTGGTGTGTTTGCGTCCCCGTAACTTAGGGGTTCGGTAAAAGAGACCGATAGTATAAATATTAGGCTTACAAAGAATAAGTCCTGGGGGTCGATTGGCTCGACTAAAGGCGGTGCTCCAGCATGGCCACAGTCAAATGACTGAAGCAAGTAAAGAGCAATAACGACGATGACGACGACAATGACGACGACGATGACGTCGACGATGATGTCGACGATGACGGCCACGGCTATAAAAACATCAACAGCAATCAAGATGACGATTACTACAAAAGCAACAAAATCATCAACGGTCAGTATGAGAGCGACGACGTCGACAGATGATGCCAAAGTCAACAAAAGCAATGATTTGGCAACATATGAAACACTTAAACGTTTTGAAATTGTTCCATTAGCTGCTTGTTACCATAACCTCTATCGGGTCGTGTAAATTTACATAAGCCTTGTCCAGAGGTAGTTTCATTGAACAGATATTGCATATTGTAAACAACATTGACGTTGGTCACAGATTTGAATGAGGTCGGTCTATGTTTCATTGTGTCCACTATTACGTGATTTACAAAAGATGGTCTGTACAGCTCGGGCGTAATAAATATCACACGTGATTTCGTTCATTGTCTATTTTCTTTTTTGTTTCTTTTTGTTTTTCTTTCGTCGACGAAGACTATATTTTGCTGAAACATATAGTATGCTTTGGATCTGGGATAGAAACCGGTTCTTTCTTTATTGGGAAGAAATCTTGAAATAAAACTGAATAGCAGAATAACATACATATATATGTACATGTGTGTGTGTGTGTGTGTGTGTGTATGTGTGTTTGTGTGGTTTTGACCCACCCACACACGCTCACTGCGCTTGACAACCGTTGTTGGTTTGTTTACGGTCCGTAACTTTGCAGTTCGGAAGAAAGAAGACCAATAGGATAAGTACCGGGCTTAAAAATTTAGGAGTGGGGCTCGATTCATTCGACTAAAAATTCTTCAATGTGCTCCAGCATAACCTCAGTCTAATGACTGAGACAGATGAAAGATAAAAGATAAAAGACATATATATATATACATGCAAGTACACATACGTGCCGGCATTCCTGCATAAATACACACATGCATACATACACTAACACATACATGTAAACACATACATATACAATATGCATGCATACATACATGTAACCTGGTGTCGAATTCACTTAGGTTGGCATAGAGAAATTAGTCGTTATTTCTTGTAACGAATATATAATTAAAACTTTTGCCATTGCAGCTAGCAAAAAAAAAAAAAAAAAGATGGGTATGGCGGTGTCCCAGCATGGCCACAGCTCATGTGCTGAAACTAGATAAAATGAAAAAAAAATGTATGTGGGGTTATTTTCTTTAAATCAAACAAAGAATTGCCTGCATTAGAAAAGTTCGTATCAGTAATCTAACGGTTAAAACATCCTGAAAACAACACATACAAATATAAGGTATACAACAATCACCTAATGTGCCGAGAGCCTTGTGCCTAGAGTAGAAAAAAAAAATGACCTAATGTGCCGAACAGTAGGATCGAAACCCGTGCGTACGACACTGCCATGCTTTCAGCGATATTACTCCCAATCGTGTCAGAGAAATTTTGCAGCAATAGAAATATGCTAAATGTGTTTACTCTAAAACATAATTATGTAAATTAAAGTGGGTGAGTTGGCTGAAATTATAAACATTACAGACAAAAACCTACAGTATTTAATTTTGACCCACTAAAATCCTGCAAAGACTCAGCGCAATGAATCAACTCATTTGTTAAGATTTGATCCGCAAGCGCCCATCCCGTTCCGATAGAGACGTCATCATGGTGATATTAATTAAATGCCAAAATTCCTATGAACTAATTATTTTAATTGCTTGACCCGTTTCAAACATTGCATATCACAGTGGGGTTAATTATAATTAGCCTATATGTATTTATATATTTGACCTAGCTACTAAACCTTAATCCAGCTGTTTGTTCGGTTTTTCTCGTCTTGTCTCTCCCTTTCTCTCCCTCACTCTACCTTACATCTCTTTCTTTATCAATGTCACACGCTGTCTCTTTCTCTCGCCTATCAAACTTACGCTGTTTAAGCTTACTATTTATCACTACCTAGTATTCTTTCTTTCTTTCTTTCTTTCTTTCTTTCTTTCTTTCTTTCTATTTATATTTAATTCTGACTTCGTAAATATATCTTGCTCTGTATCTCTCTCTTGTGTTTGTCTAGCTCGCCATGTTTCTGTTGTTATGTGTATGTTCTGTTCCTTATCTCTCTCTCTCCTTCTATTTTTCTTTCTCCGTCTCTCTTTCTCTCTCCTTCATTCGCTCTCTCTCTCTTTATCTATCTATCTATCTATCTATCTATCTATCTATCTGTTAGTCATCTGTCTGTCTATTTGTTTATCTCTGTCTGTCTGTCTGTCTAG
>NC_068983.1:45547309-45548367 GCF_001194135.2 Octopus bimaculoides
AAAGGCTAAATTATTTTCCAAAATAACAGAGGCAAAAGTAAAAAAATGTGGTCGACCAAATTGCGCAACATGCCCAAACCTCCTAGAAGGTTCAGAATTCCTCTTCAAAGAGGGACACAAATTCAAAATTAAATCTGACTTTACTTGTGCCTCAGAGAACCTTATTTATGTAATAAGATGCTCGGGCTGCAACGAACACTACATAGGGTCCACAGGATTATCGCTTAGACGCAGATGCACTCTGCATCGACAGCAGATTGCATACCCAGAATACCGAATGATACCCTTTAGTGAGCAAAACAAATGCTACCACAAAACAAATGCTACCACAATTTATAATCTTTCCTTTCTACCAATGTGTAAATAAGGAAACTTTCTTCATTCAAAAATACAAACCCAAACTTAACCATTGCTAACACATTTAAATAAGGAAGCCCATCACCCCACTGAGAAGGAAAAACATATAGAACTAAACCTAATATACTGTTCCTTCTAAACCAAACCAGGGTAAATTAATCAAAATCTACCAACTCCTGCATTTCGATTACCTCCCTTATACCGGAAGAAGTCCCTAATTACCTCCCCCTATATAGAACTCTTTTTTGCACACTGGAGTGAACACATGTTACAATGAAGTAGAGAAATTTGAAAAGACAACACGAAACCGGTTATTTCTCCAAAATACAATGTTTATATACCAAAAAAAAAATTTTATAACATTTTTCTGACATAATTTAAATATATACTTTAACCATGTAGCACAAGCCTTCTGTAGTTTTTTCACTCTTATTATCTTTTATATATATATACTCTTTTACTCTTTTATTTTTTTTTGTTTCAGTCATTTGACTGCGGCCATGCAGGAGCACCGCCTTTAGTCGAGCAAATCGACCCCGGGACTTATTCTTTGTAAGCCTAGTATTTATTCTATCGGTATATTTTGCTGAACCGCTAAGTTACGGGGACATAAACACACCAGCATCGGTTGTCAAGCAATGCTAGGGGGACAACACAGACACACAAACACACATACATATACATATATATATATATATATA
>NC_068983.1:45548719-45550002 GCF_001194135.2 Octopus bimaculoides
TGTACATTTACAGATTTTTATTAATGTCACATATTAAATGAAGCGCTTTTCACCTAGTCGTGTAGGTCTTTCTTTCTTGGTTGGCTGTTGTGCGTGCAACATCGATATTCCTCCCTGTGCCTGAGAAATCTTGTATACCTACCGTAAGGCCTTATTTCCACACACGACAGCTTAATTTAATTCGTCCTTAGTCGAAAGACATCTGTTGTTATGTCTTGTTATTATTATTTTTATTGTATTTGTGTAACATTGTTCGTTCGTGTTTTTTTATTTCGTCCTTGTTTTTGTATACATTCGCTGCTTTCTTCCAAGGAATCTAATGCTCTTAGCTTAGATTTTCCTTGGGGCTGCCAAAATTGGAGCAATATCGAGGATAACTAGCCGAAATTGCGAAGATAATCTGGATCTCGGCTGAGGAAAGAAAACTCCGAATGACCCATCCTTGTTTTTTTTGTTTCGTCTATCTGGATGTTTTGTTGTCCATTTCTTGTATCACCTAACTGTCTGGATGTTTTGCGTTCTAGTCCCATCCCATTTTGTATTATATATATATTCACGAGAGGGTGCTGAAAAATTACCGGCTTTAAGGGTATTGCGAAAGCCTGGTTGGAGGCCCAGCCTTCCTAGTTCTTTTACAGGGCTTAGAAACATTGAAGGACCGCTGCAATAAGTATGTGTATCTGAGAGGAAAATATGTTGAATAAAATAATAATTAACTGCTCCACTTGTATTTTCTTTTATTGAAAGCCAGGAACTTTCCAGCAACCCCTCGTATATATAAAACGATGAATACGAGATTATTAAATCTACATGATTTTATATTTTTTATAGTCAGTTATACAGCATATTTGATTTAGATGTGTCCGACGCACGTTTCTGCTGCATAGAAATAATTGGATGCAAATGAAATTGTGAGATGTCTTTGAAGCAGAAATGTCCGTCTGGTACATTTAATCAAATATGCTGTATTATTTATAGTAAAAATAAAAAATATATCAACATATACTAATTTCCTTATTCATTATAACTGTCCTGGATATACACTCGGTAAAATATTTATGATCCAGTGAAGCGAACTCAGGATATAATCATCGGATGACATACATTGAGATTGCTTACTTCACATAAGCCTAAGCTATCTGTACAACTCGATACGGTTAGACATAACCTGGATTGTAACGAAATAATCGAACGGTACCTGCGTGGATACTTTTTCCCTATGCACACACACACACACACACACACACACACACACACACACACACACACACACACACACACAC
>NC_068983.1:45553064-45555377 GCF_001194135.2 Octopus bimaculoides
ATATATATATGTATGTATGTGTGTGTATATGTTTGTGTGTCTGTGTTTGTCCCCCCAACATCGCTTGACAACCGATGCTGGTGTGTTTACGTCCCCGTAACTTAACGGTTCGGCAAAAGAGACCGATAGAATAAGTACTAGGCTTACAAAGAATAAGTCTTGGGGTCGATTTGCTCGACTAAAGGCGGTGCTCCAGCATGGCCGCAGTCAAATGACTGAAACAAGTAAAAGAGTAAAAGAGTATACATGCATACACACATGCATACATACATACAAACATACAAACAAACATACATACATACATACATACATACATACATACATACATACATACATATAGGTGTAGATTTATAGCAACGAAGCACATACGAATTGGTATGGGTTAGAAATTGACGTTAAAATGGTAAAAGGTATGTGAAATCATTTTGTATCGCCGTTAGATTGTCGTCATACCAGATAAAGCAAAAATGTCCTAGACGTGAAAAGGGTTCCGTTTAACGTAGCTCAAGTGCACATATTTCTCAATTCAATGGTTAACTCGAAGCTAAAAGATTTTTGATAAAAAGTAAAAGGTATCATAGAATTCCAGTACGACAAAACAGGGATCCATATGGTAACTAAAAAAACTTGTTCATCAAACGGTCATGCTTTAATTACTTTTATCACGAATCAATCATCTGCAAATAGCTGGAACGCTTTGATTGTAAGTCTATTCAAGCAGGTCTCACTTAAAGTTAAACAGTAACACACGATGAATTGTTGTAATATTCCTTTATATTCACAATTCAAATACCACCCAAGACCATTTTGTTATTATTTTCAGGACATTGAAGTGAGTGGCTGGTTCATTGTAACAGTCTATACCTTAAAAGGCGGTGCCCGAGGAGGTCACGGTCCAGTGACTGTAATTAAATATCAAGAACATACACCCAGTCTGTCTCTATAGAAAGGTTTTGTAATATAATCGTATAGAGAATTAATTATTAATTGTTTGATCTGTTCCACATTGTATTACATGTGTAGATATACACATGCAATCTACATGCAATGAACATGTATGTATGTATGTGCGTACGTACATACGTACGTACGTATGTCTGTTTGTATGTATGTATGTATGTATGTATGCTGCATGTATGTTCTAACAGAATTCCCGGATTAAAGAATTAAAAGCAGAATGAAATTTCATTCTAAACTTGATATATATTCTTAACACTTATTGTGATTAATGTGGAGGCGCAATGGCCCAGTGGTTAGGGCTGCGGACTCGCGGTCATAGGATTGCGGTTTCGATTCCCAGACCGGGCGTTGTGAGTGTTTATTGAGCGAAAACACCTAAAGCCCCACGAGGCACCGACAGGGGATGGTGGCGAACCCTGTTGTACTCTTCCACCACAACTTTCTCTCACTCTTACTTCCTGTTTCTGTTGTGCCTGTAATTCAAAGGGTCAGCCTTGTCACACTATGTCACGCTGAATATTCCCGAGAACTACGTTAAGGGTACACGTGTCTGTGGAGTGCTCATCCACTTGCACGTTAATTTCACGAGCAGGCTGTTCCGTTGATCGCATTAACTGGAGCCCTCGACGTCGTAAGCGACGGAGTGCCAACAACATTGTGATTAATGATTCTAACATTACTGGCATTACTACAAATTGTTAACTTAGAAAAAGAAAAAGAACATAAAGTAAATTATGATAAAACTTATCATATGATAAGACATCTTTATATAAATTTTCCCAATGGAGTGTAATTGAGCATCCAACATACACCTGTCCATGAGAGACGTTAGTCTCCTCTAAATGCAAGCCATTTACTTATAATGTCTGTTCCTGAGATTCATTGATGGACTTTGCATAACTTAATCTAACTGGAAACTTTACACTTTTAAGCTGCACTGGTAGATCTATAGGTATAAACGGAATTCTTGAAATGAATACATTATCACCTGCTCCTCGCCCAAAGAATATAGTAGCTTCTATAAAATACAGATTCATTTTCTTCCCAATTAGTGTTGTTCCGGTACACAATTTTGGAAGATGCAAATTTCTTAGAAACATAATAAGCTCTCCAAAATCAGGCCAAATTTACAGGAGGTAAACTTGATAGTTCCAATGAGTTTAAAGACTCGACTGGATAATTTACTGTTTCTGATTGATCAACAACAGTATTTGTAACTTTTTCATTGTGCCAAAGACGTGACCACCACTCAACTGGTTTTTGAGTACAAAGGAAACAGGTACACAAACATACCAATTGTGTGTGTGTAGAGAGAGAGAGAGAAAGAGAGAGAGAGAGAGAGAGAGAGAGAGA
>NC_068983.1:45555825-45557868 GCF_001194135.2 Octopus bimaculoides
GATGTAAACAACAAAAGGATGTATTAGTTTAACGTTCGGGAATAGAGAAAGTCTTTAACGTTTCGAGCTACGATCTTCAACAGAAAGAATACGGAGAAAACAAGGAGAAAAACACGGAGAAAAAAAATTGAATGTTTTGGTCAGCGATCTATCATATTTGTATGTATATATATATGTATATAAAAAATACAAAAATGGGACAAGAACACAAACCATCCAGACAGTTAGGTGATACGAAAAAGGGACAACAATACATCCAGACAGACGATACAAAGAAAACATGGACGGGTCATTCGGAGTTTTCTATCCTCAGTCGTGTTCCGGATTATCTTTGCAATTTCGGCTGGTTATACTCGAGATTGCTCCAGCCTGGCCAGCTCCAAGGAAAAAACTATGCTAAGGAGATGACACCAGTGGTTTTAAGGTTAGGAGGAGTCTAGCAGTAAGATTCAGTTTAAACGAAGTAACCACGCAACTAAACTGTTACGATGTATTCTTTGTAACATAAACTTATACAATTACATTTGCCTATACGACTTACCACGCAGATCATTATCTACGTATGCAATTATCAATGCATGTATCATTATTATTTTATGTATGTTTGATTAAATATATCCTCGCTCTTTTTCGCCAGACATTATTCATCTTGGTCTTCTCATATTACATCGTCAAGAAATATCTATTCATTTGGATATTGAATCGACAAATAAAAGCGAATATATTGGTTACCACGAAGATGTCGATCCCAAAGGTTGCTTTCACGGTGCTATTGGTGCTGTTACTGCTACTGGGACTGCTGATGCTGTTATTGAAGTTGTGGGTGATGATGATAATGATGGAAATTTCTGATGAGAGCGGAACACAGCGTTAGTCATCGGTTTCTTAGGGTATTGCCAACAAACTCTAGTTTGAATCGTAACAGGAAAGCAAATGTCAATTTGTGGCATTATAAACCCGAGTAAAAGCACCAGTTAAAAATAACAAGAGTCGTTGTATTAGCTGCATTAATAATAATAATAATAATAATAATAATAATGATGATGATGATGATGATTATGATGATGATGATGATGATGATGATGAAGAAGAAGAAGAAGAAGAAGAAGAAGAAGAAGAAGAAGAAGAAGAAGAAGAAGAAGAAGAAGAAGAAGAAGAAGAAGAAGAAGAAGAGCAACAACAACAACAGCAGCAACAGCAGCAACAGCAGTAACAGCAGCAGCAGCAGCAGCAACAACATTAATGTACCAACGCCCGTTGATTCAGAAAGGCAACATCAACGCCCTTTCTTTCGTTTAATCGCCCCCTAAATTTCTGGAAAGCTCTTAATTATATCTAAACAGAATGATTTCGTCTGTGAAGTGGCCGCGATGATGATAATTATAATGATGATTCTGATGATGATGATGATGACAATGATGATGATGATGAAGCTAATGGTAATGATGACGATGTCCACGACGGCAATGATGATGATGATGATGATGATGAAGACGGCGACGATGGAGATGATGGTGGTTATGGTGGTGGTGGTGGTGGTGGTGGTGGTGTAGGTGGTGGTGGCGGTGATGATGATAATGTAAACGACTGGAAGTGAGATAATGATGATGGTCGTGATAAAGGGAGTGTAACATTTTCCCTCTCGAAATGATGAGTAAGAAATGTGAATGACAGATAAATGTTGGATATACATACATATCTGTGTGTATATGTGTGCGCGTGCGTGTGAGTGTTTGCATGGAAAACAAACCTCACCCAGCTATTCTGATTATATGTCTGTGCACACGTTTGAATGTGGTGTGTGCCAGAGGGTTTGCAAATCCAATGGGGGTCTTAAAAGACATGTTAGGATCCACAATGAGCAGAACTTACTTGCAGGTATTGGTAGTGCAAATCAGAGGTGCAATCTGTGTGGGTGTTTTTTCAAAACACTGTCTGGTTTAAAAAGCCACATCAGACGCCATGAAAGGGCTAAGGTGTAGGTGCAGGAGGTGGTCAAACTCTGTTTAAGGAGTAGACAACCACGATATATATATATATATA
>NC_068983.1:45558816-45562001 GCF_001194135.2 Octopus bimaculoides
ATATATGTATGTATGTATGTATGTATGTATATACACACACGTGTGTGTGTGTGCTTTGCTAAAACTTTTACTTGAAGATTCCCTACGAGAATTTTATTGATTTAATGTAAAAAAAAATTCAAACAGGACACGCTACTCCTCAATGTATAATTATTAACTTATAATAAAGAATAGACAATATTTATGTCCTGTCCTGACAATTTCACTGGCGTTTATTTTGTCGTGATAATAGTGATAGTATAGAATTACATTATTATTTCAGTGCATTTCGTTATTTCGTTGTCCATTAAAATGAGATTTTATTGCATTTATAGTTCAGTGGGATGTACGTTTGGCACGTGACTAAAGAGATACGCCAAGAGAGCATGAACTATCATTAGATATAGGACTAATAAACTCTTAATACATAAACATATATGTCCACAGAGGCAAATATGTGTACAGAAAACCTACTATATTTCTGTTAAAATATAGTTATTACTGCGAACGTCACTGACGGCTAATAACGGTAAATTTTGACGGTTTAAAAAAATTCTAGCAGCATCACCGTGTATGAAAGCAGCAGCGCTCTCATACTGCATGGACATCTAAGAAATTCCGGGTTTGAGTCTGGAATGCTGGAAGACCACTGGGAAACTTCTCAGCTTTTGTTAAAGCATCTCTAGGATGTCATATTGATATAAAATCATCGTAATGCAAGGAAAGGCTTTGAACATTTTAGTGATCGTTTTGTTTGAGCTTGAGATTATGGCGATTCTGCACTCCTGAGCCTGAGACCCATATTCGCACTGGATATCTTGCCCGGGTTTATCTCTGGATTATGTTAGTTTTTGGAGAGGATATGCGAGGAGCTCTGCAAGCCTTATTGGACCTAAAATTTTAGGTTGTGAAATTGCCAGCGAAGTGAACTTCTGACGCCCAGTGGAGTAGGTGGGCTTCGTCGCGGGCGAGAACTCAGTTGAAGTGGACGGTAGGTGCAATAAACTCATGCACTGGCATTTCTGGCATTTTGCATAGGTGATGGTCTGTGATGGTCTTCCGTCGCGAGTGGACAGCCATCACACACACACACAAACACACACACACACACACACACACACACACACACACACACACACACACTAACGCACATACGTATGTGCGTGTGTGTGCTTGCATCTCTACTTCCTCTAGAGGAATTTAAAACTTTAATTAGTCTTAATTAGTAATGAACTGCTTCGATTTATACGTGCATAACAGAGAAAATTCTCTTTGTCCATAGATCAGTCTGATCAACCGTCCATCGATCCAACCACGCGAACATACATCCACTCATTTATCCATCTACTAATATACATCTGTTCCTCTCTCTCTCCCTTTCTTTCTCCTCTCTCCATTGCTCTCTCTTTCTCTATTCATCGCCCCATTTGCTTACTTACCTATTAATTTTGTTTATCCGTCTACCTAGATATTAATCTACGAGTATATGCATTTATATTTACGCTAGAATATTGCCCCCTTTTAATTCACAGGTTCTACATTAATAAATATACGAAACGGTCTCTTGTTGGTGCACTTACTCGCGTAATCACACACAAACATATGTATGTGTGCTTAGAAAGTGAGAGCGAGAAAGAATTGGAAGGGAGAAATAACCTCGTTTAGAAAGACCATCAAATAGTCATGCATATACCCTCACGCATACAGTCACAATATAAATGCACACACGCACACAAATACACAAACACCCACAATACATAACGGGCAAACGAACGAAAGCAGTTTTTCCACGAGAAAAAGATTAATTAATGAGCAGAAAAGTTATTTGTTTTTCTAAAGTGTCAAAGATAACTTCACGAAATGTACACTATTTTAATAATATTTTTCAGAGGTACACTGCGGATAATTACATGGTCCTAAACGGCGTTTAATGCGTCTGGAGAGAAAAAAAAATATTAAAAGATAAAGCAGACTGATAATGAGTATATATGTACATACATATATACATATATAGGTACATATACATATATATAATTACACACACACACACACACACACACACACACACACACACACATATATATATAAATGCATAAATACAAGCTCACATGCATATACACAGGATTACATACGGGTATTCATACATATACGTGTGTGTGTGTGTGTATAAACAAGGGTACAAAATAGTACTGGCAATTGCTAGAAATAGGAGTCAATTCGACATCGGCGGAATTTGAATACACGAAGTGTTTTGTCCGCCGCCGCTTTAATAATAATGTCAATAATAATCCTTTCTACTATAGACACAAGGTCTGAAATTTACTGGAAGATGATTAATCGTTTACATCCACGCCAGTGTTTCACTTGTAGCTAATTTATCGACCCCGAAAAGATAAAAGGCAAAGTTGACCTCGGTGGAATTTGAACTCAGAACCTCCAGCTGTCTAACGATACTGCTAGCCTGCAGCAATGATAATAATAATAATAATAATTATTATTATTATTATTATTATTATTATTATAACAATAATGATATATTGTTTACGTCATTATAGCTTTGAACTTGAAGAATAAGAACGAATTTCACACGCACACACACACACACACACATATGTATGTATGTTTGTATGTATATATGTTTGCATGTATGTATGTTTGTATGTATGTATGTATGTTTGTATGTACGTATATATATAAATGCAGAGACAGGCAGACAAGCAAACAGACAGACAGACAGGCAGACAGGCAGGCAGACAGGCAGACAGGCAGACAGACCGATAGATAGCTAGATAGATAGATAGATAGATAGATAGATAGACAGATGCGTGTATGTATACGAATATATGGGATGATGGAATGTAGGACGCCTTTGAGCATAATTCTGGTAAACTCTTAGGAGATGAGATACCCTGTCTTCTAGAACGAGATGAAATAAAGCAACAGAATGCACCAGAACGACTGCGGTGTATTTAATTTGTGCTTAAATGCAAATGGAATTCGTTGTCCAATGTATTGCTACATCCCCATCAGTAATAAAGGAAATACACGTGATTGTAGACATATATCACACATTCAGGATTCATACACAAATACACAAACTCACATAGATTATAAATACATGAATATACATGTACATATGTATATATGCTTATATGAGTGTCTATCTAGCTATTTCTCTCTCTCTCTCTCTCTCTCTCTCTCTCTCT
>NC_068983.1:45562780-45565366 GCF_001194135.2 Octopus bimaculoides
ATATATATATATATATATATATATATATATATATACATGTGTGTGTGTGTGGTATGTATTTATGTATATGTACATATGTGTGGATGTGTGAATATATATATACACATAATATATTTGTATATAAATATATAGACTGAAAGATAGATAGATAGATAGATAGATAGACGAAATATATTTATGCTTACATGTATGTACATGCATATTCGCATATGTGTATGTGTGCGCGTGAGGTTTGTGTGTGTGTGTATTTGTGTTTGTGTGTGTGTATGTGTGTGTGTGTGTGCGTGCGCGCGCGCGCGTGTGTGTCTGCAGGGGCATAATATCTTTGATGAAGACGAGTGAAAGCAAATACGTCCAGAGACATAACCAACATATTTTATCTCCCTTTCTTCCCGCACTTTAACGACCTGCATGTTAGTGCTTATTCTTGGGTGAGAGGGTACATTCAACGTTAAGAGGAATCAAAGTCAACATAAATACATCCACAAACACGCACACACACACACACACATAGATGTACCAACAAATCTCTCCAAGTAAATCGTAATATGCTTGTGATATTATTCAAAACATCTCATGTGACGAACTGAATTCGTTAAAGAATCTTACAACGAGAAATCCTTGCTACTGTGCTAAATTTGGCAGCATCATATAATAGGGAGAGAAATTAGGCTCCATGTAATCGAACCTAGTATTTAATTTATATTTATTGTTTCTATATTAGACCGGAGGTAAGCTCGCTTGTCTAAAGTTTCTTAAATATATCGGTAGGTTTGTGGTCTCTTGGGTCCGAAAAAGGTTCTGCAGTTTCCTGCTGAACACAACTACACTGATGATTTGTTTATAGAGATCAAATGTATGAGCTCCACATTAGCTTACTTCCTCCATCAAATGGACTTTGCCTGAACAAGTGCACGGTGTACCACGCGTCAGGTGTCAAAGTGATCGAAGAGCAACTTGAAGTTAAGTGTTTTGCTCGAGAACACAAGGCGCCGATCGGCCCGGGAAACGAACCCACTATCTCTCAATCGCGATTGCAACACTTTAACCATTATGTCATGCGCATTCACCGAAACTATATTTTTTATATTTCTTTGTATTTATTTTAATGGTTTCGAACGTTATTTTAATTAGCACGGAAAATATTCCTATCGTAGTGTTTTAATTCTTCAGCTACAACTTTTGTTTATCGTCATTGAAACTTAAATTAATTTTACCTTTTTTTTTTAACATAAAAGGATGGATTGCTAAATGGAAGGAAAAAAATGACTTTATCAATACATTAAATTTAGGGAATTTCCATATTCAGTTACATACAGAGACTGTGATGCATACAGACGAATATATACACAAAGAGACACCAAAAAGCCAAACTGAAAATCTGCAATTGCTCTTAGTGAACCTCACTGAAATAACCAATTAATATATTCCCAAAGGAATGTGCTGAACGACTAGTAGTGTCATAGAAGCGTGACGGGGTACATGTCAGAGCTTACTTACTATGTGTGTGTACGTCACTTCCGTCAATTATACTATACACCACTGATATCACACTACTCTACTAAAGGAAGAAAAATATGAGAATAATATAGAACAAAAATTACTTAGAAAAATAATATGGACTCTCCCTCTCTCTCACCCACGCACATGCATAAAACAAGCACGTGCACTCACACATACATATGAAAGTATCATAAATACATATGTATGTATATTGAAAAATAAACCTAGGTATATGTGTATGCATAACTTGAACATATGTATATATATATATATATATATATATATATATATATATATATATATATATATACATATATATATATATATACATATGCATACATATATATATATACATATACATATACATACATATATATATATATATATATACATATGCATACATATATATATATACATATACATATACATATATATATATACACACACACATATATATACACACATATATACATACACACACACACATATATACACGCACTATTTTACGTACGCTTGTACGTATCATTTGAAAGGTAACGTATGACTTATTTTACAACCGGAGCCCAGTCATTAAAAGTAAACAAACTGGTAACACCATAGACATTACCAATTCATTTGATCTGATCGATCTGAGGTGGGAGTTCTTCAGATCTGTTTAAAACGTCCATTAGAGAAGTCAAACCCATGTTCTACCCATTGAGTGATGAATAACATAGTTATTGACAGTAAATATAAACCATGATTCAGTCAAACCTCTTGATCTATTTTGCATAATAGTTCACGAGGTCACCATGCGGTTTGATTTGTTAGCAGGACGCAAAACACCGTTTTGAAATATTTTCTTAATGTTAATAAAATGATATGCTTATGAAAAAAGACATTACTTACAAAAATATTAATATTAATGTATACCGCACGTTGAATTAAAAAATGTTGGCAAAAATCTGTCTTTCTCTCCATTTAGCTATATTTATTGTTCTGTGTACACAAATTTATCTATCTATCTATCTATCTAACAGTCAGTCACTTTGTTTTGCCTACCAAGTTTAATAAGTGTGCGATGTACATATATATATATATATA
>NC_068983.1:45565764-45573391 GCF_001194135.2 Octopus bimaculoides
AGAGAGAGAGAGAGAGAGAGAGAGAGATTTTTGTCATAGAAATACTTAATGACATTAATACCGTGCGGAAGTGGATTGAATAGCTAAGAGTATATGCCGACCTAGCTGTAAAAATAAAAATAATATGAAAAGAATGTGTTCAACATCCCATGTGTAACCGGTGAGCTGACAGATGTATTGGCATCTTGGACAAAATACTGAGTGGCATACCATCAGACTCTGAGGTCAAATTCCACCGGCGTCTACTTTATCCCTCACTGTCTGGGAGTCTGTAAAATATGCACTTGCTCTGCACTGCACTGAGATCCATGTCATTGACTATCTCCTTTTCGAAAGATTTCATAGCTGATATATATACATGTGTGTTCTTTTTCCGAACTTTTAGTCAACGTAGGCTTAAACAAGCTAACACCGGTTGTCAAGCGGTAGTGGGTGATAAAGAGACAAGACACAACAAATACACACACACACACATACACACACACATATATATGTATGTGTGTGTGTGTGTTATTGAGTAGGTGCATGCATGGACTTCGCGCAAGTATCTTCTACTATAGCTTCGAGCGACCAAAATCTTGTCAGTGGTTTTGATAAACGGAAACTAAAAGAAGCCTGTCGTATATATATATATATATATATATATATATATATATATATATATACATATGTATCAGTGTATATATGTCTGCATACATGTTTGTATACATAGGCGCAGCAGTGGCTATGTGGTAAAAATCTTGCTTCCGGTAGAGCGTTTTGTTTAGTTCGACTGCTGTCTTTGTGAATAACGCACGTGGTCTTTGGTTGTCTTGGCGGCGCGACGTTTTCCCTCTGCTTTAATGGAGGGGCGTCGTGTGATAACTTGTGAGGATTTGAATTATTCTTCTTCAGACTTTGTGTCGTCTGACGAAGAAATGGTGAGCTGTTTGAAGAAGATTGACATAGTAATAGAAACAAGGAATTTAGTTGTAGCAGCAAAGGGAAAAATTGAAGACATAAGTCTGGAAGAGCTGATCGAGTTCAAGGAAATACTTAAAAGTGAGGAGAACGCCGTGAAAGTGCCCCTCCGCTAAGAAGTGTTAAAGGATAAGGAAGAGAGAACGGTTGTTTACAGGACATACGCGGTGACAACAAGAAAAATAGAAGTGGTGAAGGAGGCACAAGTTGAAAAGGCGTTGAGGCCATTCGGGCAAGGATTTCCTACCTTGCCAGAGGAAAAGGTTTGGAACAGTGGAGGTGCAATTCCGGGAGGTAGCTACCACCAGGCTGCACTCAGCAACACCGCTGAGAACTGATGAAATGGTTCTTCTACCCGTATACCTTAGGAGACGTGCTTCCAGGGTTAGGGTAGAAGACATACCCACCAGAAGTGGATGCAGCCCGGCTGGTGGCTGCCATACTGCTAGGTATGGTTCTAATTCCACTGCTTAACTTGCTGTGTTCTTTTTCCAGTCTCTCTCTTTGTTCAAGGGCTTATTTCCTCCTAGTAGTATTCATTTCAAAGAACAATTACATAATCAGAGTTATCTTTCGTAATACGGTCAAACCCTTTTACCAAAAACACCACCAATACTCATCACTTCTCTGAATATTTAGCTCTATTTATTTTCCAAGGGTTTCGCATGTAAATTTCAACTCGAGATTCAAGCATAACACTACTGAACATAGTGCCTCTATTTGGCTTCAAATTTTGGCACAAAGCCAACTATTTCGGGAAAGGGATAAATCGGTTACATCGACCTCCATTGCTCAAGTGGTACGTATTTTATCGACTCCGAAAGGATGAAATGCAAAGACTACCACGGCAGAATTTCAACTCAGAACGTAAAGCCGGACGAAATGTCACTAAGCATTTGGCACAGCTTGGTGGCGATTCTGCCGGTTCACTGCCTAAATATTTTTACTTTGACCAATTTTTTCCAAGTGTTTTCTGCAAGCGCATTGCAATTTGGCCTTTTATTTCACTAAAAATTTCAACTGTTTCAAACAGGAAACGAAAAGCGATTTACGCAAATGACTCCGTATAAGAAAATGACTATCATGAAATAATCTGTAACTTTAACATTAAGAGAGACCACCACCTAATAAATCTTACGTCATATTTCAAGATTAGAATTATAATTGCATACTGTCACTAGTCACAGTAATTATAATTTCAAATTTTGGCACTAGGCCAGCAATTTGGAGGAGGGGATAAGTTGATTGCCTCAGCTCCAGTGTTCAAGTGGTACTTATTTTATCGACCCCGAAGGGATGAAAGATAAAGTAGACCACGACAGAATTTGAACTCAGAACATCAAGACGGACGAAATGCCGCTGAGCATTTAGTCCGGTGTTCAAGCGATTCTATCAGCTCTCCGCCTTGCTCGTGAAGGGAACGATAAATTTCTTTAATAAAAGTAAGGCAGCGAGTTAGCACAATCGTTACCGCGCCAGAAAACAAAAAAGAATACTTCCGACCTTACGTTCTGAGTTCAAATGCCGCCAGAGTCGACTTTGCCTTTCATCCTTCCGCGTCGATAAAATCTGTGTCAGTCGAGCACTGGAGTCGAAGTAATTGACTTACACCCCCATCCTCCTGAACTTGCTGACCGTGTGACAAAATTTGAAATCATTATTATCATTACTAAGACGGCGAAAGTCGCTGAGCTGGTAGAATCGTTAGCACGCCGGGTGAAATGCTTAGCGTATTTCGTCTGCTACTACGTTCTCAGTTCAAATTCCGCTGAGGTCGACTTTTCTTTTCATCCTTTCGGCTTCGATAAAATAAGTAGCAGTGAAACATTGGCGGTCGATTTTATCGACTAGTCCTTTCCCCCAAATGTCAGGCTTTGTGCCTATAGTAGAAGGATAATTAATATGGTGAGCTGGCAGAATCGTTTCGGCACCTGACCAGATGCTGAGCAGCATTTCTTTGGATTTGTCGGTTTGAGTTCATATACCGCAAGAATCGACTTTGACCTTCATCCGAATGGGAGCGATAGAATATATCCCATTTGAGCACTGGGGTCAAAGTAATCGACTTACATCCTCTTCCATAATTGCTGGCCTTCTTCCAAAATTTAAAACCAATATTGTGCAGATGTTAGCTGAGTTTAGAAAATACACAGACCTAACTGTAGAATTAAAAAAATATGGCAGTCAAGGAATGCCACTATTATCCCATTTGTAATTAACATACCTAAAATTATACACACCTATAACTCTAACAACACTGGCAAATTTTCTAGAAAGATAGAGAAAGGTATGTTTAAAAATAGCTATACGATAGGACATTCCCCCGTAGCTTTTGTTAAACTTCAACATACTTCTATCTTGAAAATTTGTGTGAACTGTGTACATTTACATTAATATACGTTCATGTATTTGTTCTGCAAGATTCTTGATGTGACATCATGATTTGAAACAGACATTGTTATATTTGGGGACGGTCATTTCACCAATAAACACACACGCTAGTTACTCATTTTCACTTTAGCTTTATTGTCATCTGTTGTTTATTTGTCAGAGTTCTTTTTTCACACATTCCGTAACCTCTTCGGTGACATCCTGCCCTCGTATCTCCTCTTCCCTCTGGTCTTGTATTCTCTGTTCTATTTTGTCTTTCGGTGGGAAAGTGAAAATCAAATAAATAGTATGTGCTTACTGACAAAATGACCGTCCAAGAATATAACAATAGTTAGCTTAATTTTTATTTTCTTATTATTCTAGAGAAGACAGTGCCTATGACCCTTTATATATATATATATATATATATATGTCAATCTGTTGTCAGCTCATGAAGTTGGTATAATGCTCGAATGAGGTGACATATCTCCAGAATAATTAATGAAGTATATTTCTGCTGCTATTATTTCTAATATACATTTTCTTTATCATTTGTATATGCTAAACATTTTATAGAAAAATCTCCGTTTCTATACCATATATTTTTTTGTTGTTGTTTCGTGTATGTATGTGTGTGCTCGTTCCGGTTTACAGTTTTTCAAATGTTTGATTTAAAGGAAGCGGCACAATGATATACATATATGGAAAAATATTCGCAGAGCATCGAATTACGAATAGTTAACACAAAAAGTTTTATTGGTTATTGAAAGCTTATTAAAAATACGACACATACTCATCAATTCATCCAACGTGATATTTTACGTGTTCAGGACCATGGGGAAGGTTTCACAAGCACGGCATTTGGCTCTTGTTTTTGTTTTAATGTTTTTAACTCACTGTTGGTCCTCGGTCTTTTGAAAGAGGCATTTAATATTAGCTCTTGTTAATTCGTGAAGCATATTTTGTTTAGCTAACATTTCAATTTTTTCTTTTTTCTGTTTTTTTTTTCTTTGCTCCTCTGTAGAGAATGCTCGACAAACTAAGAAGTATTTTATAGATTCGCCACTATGTGACGTTAGTACGAAATAAATGAAAAATTAATAGCAAACGGAATAAATAACCGCATAAAAATAGGCAATAAAGTAGACATTTTTGTCTATACGGGAAACATACATAATATTTAAAGATCATAATGGTATTTTGTTTTCTGTTGTTTTTTTTTTGTTGTTTTTTTTTTGCTAATCGCACTTGCATAATGATTTACCCGAAAATGAAACATGTGTACTTAGAAAAAATAATTCGGATTTCTCTATTTTTAACATTAAGTAAATCACTTCTCTTCCGTTATGGAATAATAGTGTATCTGTTATCAAGTAGTTTTCCTCACATTTGAACGTCATGTAGGTTAATGAATTAGAAGCCTCACTGTCTATACCGAAGCCTCACTGTCTATACCGAAGCTTCATTGTCTATACTGAAGCCTCTTCTTCCAAAACCTCAAGAATTTCGTTCAGGTACTAGTCCAAAATGTAATTTGGACATTAATATTATAATGCAGTCTAGGAAATATTTATTTTATGATACTTCTTTTGGGTCAGACACAACAGTTAGTTTTGATGAAAAGCTGAGGAAGGAGTTGAATTTCATGATTTAATAGGATGAATCATTATTAAAAAATGACTTATTAAATTATAGTGACTCTGACAAGAGAATATTGCATGCGTTACCTACAAAACAGTAATATTGTTAACCGCATAAATAAGAAACGAAATATTAAAACCTGCAAACAACTTATGGTTTTAATACTCGTTCTGAAGCTGGATGTTGGGTCTTTTTAAAACCTTATGATCAACCTTTGAGGACCATAAATATCAGTAGATTTTTAATAATAAACTTATGCTGACTACATTTGCACCAAAAGTTTTGCTGCTTCCACAGACGATAAACTATTGGAAAGAAATCTTTCCAATATGAACAAGCAAATCCCATAATTCTTCTCAGTAAACATCGAATCTAACGCTGTTTTAAAATATTATTTCATCGGTTATATGAATAGTTTGTAGATAACATAGAACAGTACATGTGCCTATATTGATTCTCGTAGTATGTGCACGTACATACGAACAATAAATGGTTATCGCAGTAAATACACAAAACTATACATTACTACTTTAACTTCCCAATATATGATGACATTAAGATTTTAAGTTCTCCTAGTCCATTATAGAAAATATATACCCTGTCCTACATTAACGGTTCCCGAAGGTGTTAGACCAGTCGTTCGGAGAAAGACAACATTAGATTACAATTATTGTGGAGGCGCAATGGCCCAGTGGTTAGGACAGCGGACTCGCGGTCGTAGGATCGCGGTTTCGATTCCCAGACTGGGCGTTGTGAGTGTTTATTCAGCGAAAATACCCAAAGCTCCACGAGGCTCCGGCAGGGGATGGTGGCGAACCCTGCTGTACTCTTCCACCACAACTTTCTCTCACTCTTACTTCCTGTTTCTGTTGTGCCCGTAATTCAAAAGGGTCAGCCTTGTCACAATGTGTCACGCTGAATATCCCTGAGAACTACATTAAGGGTGCACGTATCTGTGGAGAGCTCAGCCACTTGCACGTTAATTTCACGAGCAGGCTGTTCCGTTGATCGGATCAACTGGAACCCTAGATGTCGTAAGCGACGGAATGCCAACAACAACATTACAATTATTAGTAATAAATCAGAATTGCTATATTCTTTAACTTCACCCAGACAGCTTTATACCGAGAAATTTTTAATTCCCTGCTGTCTAAAGTATTTTCTTTAAAAAAATGTTCTAATCTCACTTAAGTCTTAACATGGTTCTTCTGAGGGATGCATGGCATTTTTATCCATTCTTTGTATAGTTGATATCTGTTATTTAATATTTGCATATAAAAAAAAAACAATCTGAAAATATTATAAATAGTATTAGAATAGAAAGGCTGTTTTAAAATATATAATATTTTATTTCTAGCGTAATTGATTTGCCATACCATGAAATGTCATAAAAAAAACATTCGTTTATTAACACTAAAACTTCAGTAAAAGTTGTTTCGTCTGTTTGTAGTAACTGAAGATAAAAATATCAAGTTTTAACACCTGACATCATGGATAGATGGCGCATTATATAACGTTTCTGTATGTGTTTATTTATATATACGTCACACTCCTACACACAGAAATACACGCACAAGCACACCCATCCACACACATACACGTGTATACATACAAACATACAATGTGAGAGGATAAAAGGAAAGACAGGGAAAGGGAGAGGATAGTGTGTAGACAAACAGCAGAAATATAAATTTCATATTAGTTTAACGCTCCAAGGAAAACAAGAACAAAGAAATAAAAGAAGTGTTAAACTCTTATAAACTTTGCATTTCCGTTGTAGGATTTTACCCCTGACATACTTCCCTGCTTTTTCTGTTTCTTTTTTCTTCTTTCTTTTTTTTTTTTACCATGATGACGCAGTAATTAAACCGTCCTTTAGTACTCCGTTTATTCTAGTGGGATTACACTGGCTCTACAAATCCGTCTATCTATCTATCTATCTATCTATCTATCTACCTACCTACCTACCTATTTATCTGTCTGTCTGTCTGTCTGTTTGCATGTATGTATATATGTGCGTGTGTGTATATGTGCATGTATGTGCGTGTGTGTGTATATAAAGACAGTTTGTATATACATACATGTGTGTGTGTTTGTGTGTGTGAGTACAGACAGGCATATATATATATATGTATGTATGTATGTGTGTGTGTGTGTGTGTGTGTGTGTGTGTGTGTATATATATATCTGTCTGTCTGTCGGTCTACATTTCTGGTTGTCCTGTCTATCTATATATCTAGGTGTGCGTGTGTGTGGGTTTGTGTGCACATAATAACAGTCTGTATACATATATGTGTGTTTGTGTGTGTGTGTGTATGTACAGACATATATATATATATATATATATATATATATATATATGTCTGTCTCTCTACCTTTCTATTTGTCTGTCTGTTTATCTACCTATCTATCTACCTGTCTATCTATCTATCTATCTATCTAAGTAAAAGTTTGAGAAAGTTATGGTGAAAGAGTACAGCAGGGTTCGCCACCACCCCCTGCCGGAGCCTCGTGGAGCTTTAGGTGTTTTCGCTCAATAAACACTCACAACGCCCAATCTGGGAATCGAAACCGCGATCCTACGACCGCGAGTCCGCTACCTTAACCACTGGGCCATTGCGCCTCCACACACACACACACACACACACACACACAC
>NC_068983.1:45573768-45584986 GCF_001194135.2 Octopus bimaculoides
ATATATATATATATATATATATATATATGTATGTATGTATATATGTATGTATGTATGTATGTATGTATGTATGTATGCACGTATACACAGAGATAGATATAGGAGGAAGATAATCAGAAAGACATTTATAAATATGCGTGCGTGTGTGCGTGCGCTTTCTTGCGTACACTATGCCGTTGTATGGTACAAACCCCACGTGTACCACTTGGGTAGGAGATAATGATATTTACTCGCCCGTACTTTAACTCATAATGCTACCGTACCGCCTACCGTTTTTACCAATCGGACTCAATGATCCAGTAACAGAATAACATTTGATCAAAACGAGGTCATAGACCTGTCAATATAATCCTGGTCATTATTTCATCGGCGCCATAACGGCTAACACATCAAATTTCACCTCACCTAACTAGTTTCATCCGGACATGGTATAAGTCAGGAATGAAGCTCATTTAAAAAGACGGTTTTATAAGAAGAAAAAAAGAAGTGTCCGCACCTACTGACTTTTAAAGAGTATCCACAAATGCAACAGCTAGATACTGTGGGTCAGTAAGTGTGACACCCGCAGATGCTCTATCGAATGAGTGTGGGCAGTACATAGAACTGCTTGGCATGAAGGAAATACTCACCTAAAACAGGAAAGGTAAAAATGGCAAATGTTCTTATCTAGTTCTATTGGGTTGTCCGGAAAGTTCGTGCCGATTTTTAAAGGAAAGAAAAAGGTTGATAAATACTTGCCATTACTTTTTAATCAACCAAATATGAACCATTTTGTTGCACAATGCGTCTCCATCTTTCCTTTAACTTGAAAATACCCGCTTCCCAGAATTGAGGTGGTTTCATGGCAAATAAGTCGAAAGGTAAGCTACTATAAATCGGCATGAACTTTCCGGACAATTCAATATTTTGTAGAGCCGTTGACAGAGGCGAAGCGATTATACGCCACCATTTCTCTAGTAGTTAGCATGTTATTTTGCAATGCCTAGATCTGAGAAACTGAAAATTTGTTCAGTTTTGATGGTACTATTGGAGGAACATTACAATGTTATCTATTTTTTACTTCAACCAAAGCATGAAACTAAATTTATTCAATATAACGTCCACTAATGTATAAATTATTGTGCAGCTGTACGATGAGGCAGCAGCTCACACAGAATATTTTATGAACTTTATGCCAAACTGGAAGCTTATTTCTACAGATATTTCCATTATTCTCTCACTTCAAAATCTTTATTTCTCAATCGTGCGAAATGAAATTACTTTTTCAACAAAAAACAAACAAACATTTAAAAAATCATATTGTTCCTTATAAGATAATTCTGGTGTTCTTTTTAATCACCAACTGCTCAGCACATTATGGTAATATCGAATTAATTCGAATTAATTCGAATTAATTTCAAAATAAATTCGAGTTAATTTCAAAATAAGCCGTGGTACACAATTCATATGGAAAGTATTAAAATTAAGTCGTTTCATAAATGTAAGAAAACGTGTAAGATAAATCTCCGCATTGCTAGAACAAATATATGAGGACACTATAAAAATTGATGACAATCATAAGAGACCTGTGTTTATTTCTCAGTTCCAAAACATTAATCTGAAATATTGTTAATCATCCAGAATTGCATAAGTTTCTATGTTATATACATATTTTACAACACAATAACTGTAAAGGTGAGCAACGTCAATATTCACTAATATATTGAGAGTAAGTAACGTTGATGTATGAATCACTTTGGGTTTTTACAGATTAAGTCATTCTAGTAGATTTATAAATAAAACAAGAGATAACACGTATATGAAAAGCTACATAATAATAATAGGAATAAATATATTAATACAAAGAAGAGCAAAAGTATTACAGCTATAAAGATTTCTAATATAAATCTATACAAAAAAAAACTAGGGGAATAATCAATACAATGAAATCTAGTCCAAATCGAGTTCTAGCAAATCTACAGTATACTAAGAATATCTGAAACACAGCTAGACTAATGAACATATGGGTAAAAGTGACCGTAATTAAAAGAATTAAGTCGATAGAAGTTTTCTATCTCGATTAACGAAACGTAAAACGTAATTATCAAACATCAGTTGATAATAGAGGAGAAAGATGTCTCTGAACATAGTTTCATTCAAGAGGCTTCTAATACCCTCTCTTCTGGATTGTGTAAATATTAGCCAAGAACTAAGTCACTGAGTAACATGCAGGTATTTTAAATATATTATGAATATAGGTAAATATAAGTTTACAAATCAAAACAAATGAAGGAATTGTGGAAAGAAAATCAATTCTCATCAGAAATAAATTTATCCAAGAAATGATAACTTTATTTTTGGTAAGTACTGGATGTTCCTTCTCTGTTTCTTTACTCTGTGGTTCAAAAACCTTTAACTTTAACACGAAATAAGGGCGAAACTGTGATGCATATATAAAGCAACTGGTAACTCTCTTACAAGCATTGATTTATATTCAGTAGAAAACGAAAATAACTTGGCATGAAATTAGGTTAGGGAATTACGTCAAGTCCACTTTGAAGACAGGAAAATTAATAAAAACCAGAATATTAAACCAGAATCAGAGATAAGAGAATTAAACAAAAAGCACACTTACAAATTCTGAGGATTTAATTAACTAGAACGTGTATTACATATACAAATAAAATTACAAATCTTGAAAATCTAAAAACCAAACATAAGGCATTAAGTGCAAATAGTCTAGCTGTTCCAGTAATAAGTTGCGATATATATTCAGAACAAGAGTTAAGTAGATTGGTAAAACTAGATGTGAAAACATGGAAAGAAATGACTGCGTTTAGAATACCACCCAAACCTAGATAATGGGTGGTAGATGTCTTCTGGAACCAGAAAACTATTTTAAAATAATTACTGCAGAAGCTAGAAAAACATTAAAACTATAAAATAGGAAAAACAAAACAATAAGTTCTGTTTTCAGGGAAACAAACGAATATAAAACAGAGGGTGCAATTACAGACAGCTGTGATAAGAATGAAAGAAAAAATATAACAGAAAATATTTTTAAACTTAAACCTAAATTAAAAATGGAGCTATCAAGCTTCATGCTAAAAGTTTGACAAAAAAAAAAAGCCTCGAAGAACACGGAAATCCACCGACAAACCATGACAAAGCAGAAACTACAAGAAATAACAAAACAAATCAAGGAAAAACATTAGCATTGTCAGAAAATTCCCGTATTCAAAACTGAGGGCAAAGGTTTTGAATGGTTTAGGAAAAAAAGCAAACATTCTTCTCATAGGAAAATTCAGACGAAGAAGCAAAGTATAGAATTCTGCAGAATATTTGGTGATTGTGTAGAAACAAACATTGTTTTTTAGTTATCACAGTCTGTCATGTAACTACTCACTCATTAAGAAAGGATATGATTCGAAAAATCACGAGGAGATTTCACAGAAAATTGGTAAATTACCCATGTTCAGTGAATTGCTGATAGTGAAAAACGCGTCGAAGTGGCTATGTGGTAAGTAGCTTGCTTACGAACCGCATGGTTCCGGGTTCAGTCCCACTTGGGCAAGTGACTTCTACTATAGCCTCGGGCCGACCAAAGCCCTATCAGTGGATTTGGTAGACGGAAACTGAAAGAAAACCGTAGTATATATGTATGTATATGTGTATGTGTGTGTGTGTATGTTTGTGTGTCTGTGTTTGTCCCCCCAACATCGCTTGACAACCGATGGTGGTGTGTTTACGTCCCCTAACTTAGCGGTTCGGCCAAATTGAACGATAGAATAAGTACTAGGCTTACAAAGAATAAGTCTTGGGGTCGATTTGTTCGATTAAAGGTGGTGCTCCAGCATGGCCAAGATATTTATGAATGTATGTGTGTGTACTTTATGCAAGTGTGCGTATCTCTTTATGTATATTTGTTTGTGTTTGTCTCACTACATCCGCTTCACAACAGGTGCTCGTTTGTTTGCGTCCCAGTAACCTAACGGTTCAGCAAGACAGACCCATAAAATAAGTACCAGGCTGAAAAAATAAGAATTTGAGTCGACCTGTTCGACTACACCCATCAAGGCGGTGCTCCAGAATGGCCACAGTGTTATGACTGGAACACGTAAAAGATAATGGTTAGAAGATATCCTATTTGACGTATCGATTTCAAAGAAAGACAAACATTCTCTGAAAGAACTGGAGAAACTACGGATATAAATAAATACCTCTAAAATACAGACCGTGGGGATGGAAAGCAGAAGCAATTATCATAATGTTAGGTGTATTTTCAAAGATAGAAATGAACGCAAACGAATATATAAGCAAACCTCAGAAGGTTTATCCAAAGACAACTTACAGGAAATAACACTAGCAGATACAGCACGTAGATTGCTCACATTACTTAAAACAAAAGTCTTTGATTCTCTTTTCTGTTCACAGCATGAGAAAACTTGTGATATTAGCAAGGTCTTTGATTAGTATTCACATCGACATTAAAATGTATGTTTATTAAAAAGGCGTTACTTGCATTTTAAGATGCACACACACACACACACACACACACACACACACACACACACACACACACACACACACACACACACACACACACACACACACATACACACGCATTCATTTATGTATGCAAGCATGTATATATATATATGTATATATGTTTGTGCATGTGTGTGTGTGAATATGTGCGTGTTTGCAGGCGTCTTTATGTTGCCTATTTCTGAAATAGCGAGCTCTTACACACATACGCGCACACGCGCATACGCATACACACATGTATGCATGCATGCATGTTTGTATATGTATATATATATTTGTGCATGTCTGTGTGTATGTATGTGCGTGCTTTCAAGTCTCTTTATGTCGCCGATTTCTGGAATAGCAAGCTCTTACCCGTTCGAATATGGGAAGAGGCATTACTTTAGAAACATTTAAATCACGAGCTAAGAGTTACAGTTTTTGGCGCTGGTATTGGCATTTATCTTTGGTAACTCGTTGGACGCGCACAAAATTGTTTGATTGGAATGAGTTCTATCCAGGACAAAACGCTTCTTACGGAAATACTATACATATTATACAAATGAATTTGGTTTTGATAAAGTTTTAATCACTAAACAAATCATTCTTTGGAGTATGATAGATTTGATTATTGGTTCTAGACGGTTGTTCTAAATTGCAGCCAGCATCAATCTGTTTGAATTTCATTATCAGCAGAGATTATGCCAAACAGGAAACGTGTCTGCTAGTATTCTAGGACAATGTCTATTTGGAAATAATCCAAAACATTTAAAGCAAATATTAATGCGGACACTGAATTTATTCTCGGTCGACGCTACTCTGATGAAAGCTACTCAGTTAGAAATTTGAAGTGAGGGAGTTCCTATTTGATAAAAAAAAAAAAAAGAAAGCGACTTTTGTTCACCATTTTGGGAATGATACAGCTGACAAAATATCAGCGCAGGCCTTAATTTTATATTAGCCTCATCCCGTGTTAGAAGAAGAAAAAGCATCGAAGATTAATAAGATGGTTGTCAATTACCATTGCATCATCAGGGTGGTATTTGCTTTCTCCACTTTTATCCATTACTTTAACAGACAACTTCTCAAATATCATCTTTATATGCAGAAACATTGTCTTGGTTGTGTCTCATCATTTGTTTCAATTGCAATGCGATGACCATTGGTAAAGTCACTTTTTCCATAGCATCTCACGAAGCAGGCAAAACGTTCAGAACCTGTGAGAAGGGGCAATCATGACGTAAGAAGCACATTTGTTAAATGCCTTCATGGTGTTCATGTTCTCCGAACTTCAAGAGTGGTATCACAGTATAACACTGGGTTTCATCACCTGGAGATATTGTTAATAATAGAAATGTCCATGTTTTGTCTCTCGGCCTCCGATGACTAAAGACAACGCTCGTTACTCACAAGCGAGTTGAAGTCAGTGCTAGGAACTATGAGTTGTGTTTATTCCTTCTCGAGCCATGCCTGGCTCATAAGAGCCGGTTTCTCGGTTTCATTGGCGTATAGGTTCCCCACGTGGATGAGACGCCAGTCCGTCACAGGTGAGCTGCTAGATGAAAGAGGAAAGAGTGAGTGAAAGTTGTGGTGGAAGAGTCAGCAGAGGTTCTCCATTACCTTCTGCCGGATCCGGGTGGAGCTTAGGTGCTCCACGCCCGGTCTGAGATTCGAACCCGGGATCCCTCGACCGCGCGTCCGCTGCTCTAACCATTAAGCCATGAGCCTCCACATTAGGAACTATGCTTTCACTAATTGCTTTGTGTTATGTCCCGCATTATGACGACGTATTTTGCCATCTCTGCGGGATTGGCCCGAACAGCGTACCTCGGTGACTGTATTTCGTTCATTGCCTATAAAGGGTATACAGAGAGAGGACGAACAAGGACAGACAAGACAGCACAAGTGGGGACTAAAGACATAAACAGATAAATGAAATGAAATTATATAAAAATGAAGATGTAATGGCTACTACTCGTCCCCACTTCCGAGTAGCACCATTTTAACTATATTTTTACATTATTTTAAATCTAACTTTTATCCGAATAATTATCTTATTAAATGTAAAGCGGTTTCAGTTTTTCGAATTCTACCACGGGTGGCAGATGATAGTATCTTATTTCTACTCCTAATGGGTTTACTTCGTCCCCAAAGTTTACTTTTAATTTTTTATAGTTTTTTCATGTCAATTAAAATGGGACTCTTATGTTTTCTTCTATAACTGTAATTACTGCCTTCATCTTTCCTATTTTTTCTTCAATTGCTGCATTCGTCCAATAGCGTGTTATATATGCTCTGTTTTTATAATTGTTTTGTGTTTCTTATGCGTCTGCTTGTGTGTAATCAATTAGTGAATCTGTGCTGTCAGAATTTGTTCGTATACGTGAAGTGTTTGTGAGTGCTTGTGCATATTTCATTGGTGTTACTGGACTGTATCTACGTGGTGGTGTATATTTGGTTGGGATTTCTGGACTGTCTGGTATATTCTTGCGTGTTAGTTGCTGTGTGGGCGTTTGTGTGTCACTCAGTTCTCTTTTCTTCTTTTTTTTTTAGAGTTCTTAAGGCGGTGGGGAGTTCTTGATGTCATTTCTCTTCCTATTCTGTGTTTCTTGGACTTCATCTGTGTCTACCTCCTCTGTACCTTTCTTCAACTTCTCGCTGCCACTGCTTTCCTTCTTGCATATTGGCTTGGTGACGGTGGAGAACAGTAGAAGTTTGTTGGAAGGAGGCGCTGGACTGGGGTTGACACCGCCGGTAGAGGTGCTTGGTTATCGAGAAGGGGATGTATGGTTATCGAGAAGGGGCTGTTTGGTTATCGAGAAGGGAGCAATTTGTCTTAATATGGCCCTTCTCACTCCAATGATAGCATGTGGAAGGTCTTCTCTCCACTACCACAGGCAGCCTCACACCCTATGGTAGCTCAACCTCCTCCGTCATCTCTTGGAGATCAAGTGTGGTGGCCCGAACCACGACTTCTAGGCCACATCCCCACCAATCTAGCGGCTTTGCCCGGCCCACCTGTAACGCTTGCGGGTCATCCCCGGCGTCCATCAGGACAGCTGCCAGCAGCCACATTTCACTGATATCCGGGGACACCCCGCCAACTCCCACTCCTGCCATTCGCCCTCCGAGGCAAGTTGGCAGCAGTACCCACCTTTCCGATTTCAAGGCTATAGCGGAGCGTTCCGCTGCCCTATCCACAGTCGGGAAGCGCACCTCCATCATACCAAACATCCCGCGTCCACAGTAGAACTCAACACCATCACCCGGCTCCCTCAAACATTCCTCCAGCCCCTACCCCCTGGCCACGTCAACCCTCCTGGTTTCTAATGAGAGAGTTCTGCCAACTACCGTTTCTCCCTCCCTGCTTCTTGCTACCTCTCCCAGCGGCGTCAGACCCAGTCCCGCTCCTCCTTCTAACAACCTTATACTGTTCTTCACCGTCTCCAAGCCAACATTCAGCTCTCCGACTTCCAGCTGTTCAACAGTTGCAACAATACTATCGCGGCCCGCCACCGAAGCGCATCTCCCGGCGCGCGCCTGCACCTCTTCCACACTCTCCGCAATTCTCGCCCCTACCGGGGAAAAAATGCAACAAAAGCAAACAATATCACAAGCCAAAACAATCGTCCTCAACAGGTAACCCCACCAAGGACATCCCATCTGCAACGATACAAAATACAAAAGAACCAAAAAATAGCTCGCAGACTGACACTATTGACTGTATCAGTCCACTATTTATTGGTAGTGGACCAGCCCACGTCTCACTTGGGGGCGTCTGCCACAACACTTCGCCTACCTAAATAGTTGCAAGCAGACCCAGAAACTCTCTCGGTGCTCCGGCTTAAAACTATCAGATCGTGCAGAATGTGTCAGTTACAGTAGTGAGCTGCTACTTTTTGTTTTGACCTTGAGAATATGAAAGGCAAAGCTAATACCGGTGGGATTTGAACTCGATAAAGAGAGCTAAAACAAATATCGTTATACATTATTGACGACACCCTTTCGACTCTGCAAATCGCCCGCATAAACTCGAATATCTGTGTAGATGTTTTAACCTAAATATTGTTTTCAGTTAAAGTTAAGCATTTTTAAACAGTATTAATTCTTAGGATCAGTTTTGTGTTACATAATTTTCCCAGAGCACTAAACGATAATCATTCACATTAGAGAATTTATGTTTGATATTAAGCAACATAGTCTGATTGAGAAAACATGCGTATTCCTAACTCAGCTGAAGTTAATAAAACACAACTAGCGTGAACTCGCCATACTTTGTTAAATACTCATACGCCATCGTGGGCTTTTAATCTCTCAATTGTTTGAGAGCAAAATAGAAATCCCATCTTACATATATTCTATTTAGTTTATTCACATCTTCTAACGTGTGAAGACGCGTGACTTAATGGTTAGAGTATTCGGCATACGATTGTGAGTTGTGTCTTCGATCGCGTTGTGTCCTTGAGCAAGACACTTTATTTCATGTTGCTCCAGTCCATTCAGCTATCAAAAATGAGTTGTCCCTGTAATTCAAAGGACCAACCTTGTTACATTCTGTGTCACGCTGAATCACCCTGCTAAATACGTTTAAGGTACCCGTGTATGTGGAGTGCTCAGCCATTTGCACGTTAATTTCACAACCAGGCCGTTTTGTTGATCGGATCAAACAAAATCCTGGTCGTCGTAACCGACAGATTGAAGTTATCTTCTGAAGTTAGTCACGTAGTTTTTCTCGAAATTTACTTTGCATATGGATTATTTTTACTTCTTTTGTTTTTTTCATGTTCGATGTTGTCCCAAACAATATTTCAGGTCACTGTAGCCTAAACAAACACAAAGACAGAAAAGGTCTACTAATTCAAAAGTTGTCGATTGACAGAAAGCTTGTTTCAGAAACACTGAACATCATACGTCAGAGGAAAGCAAAACGATGGTAGTCACTTTCAGAGAGTAGTAGTTAGAGGAAAGAAACTATTAGAATAAAAGGACTTATGACTAACAGGAAGTTCCGCAGAGAAACAACGCGCCTGGGAAGAGAAACGGGTGACATGTTTAAAGGTCTTGACATATTAAATAACATTTGCCAATTATATAGAGGTTGGATAAGATTGCTATTTTCCCTAAGATAAGAGAAAATCAGTTTTCATCACCTTGTAAAAATAATAAAGTATAAATATTATTTATGTAATTAAATTATAATAATGGTTTAGAATATAATATTATTTTGGTATTATGTGTAGTTAAGTTTCACCAGTAAGGATCAAGAGATAGTTAAGCGTAAATACCGAAGGAATGATATCGACAGAGCGATTTACCAATTGATATATAATTATTAATTGATATTATCATTACTGTCCATACTAGTAATTAATTATAGTTTAAAAATAAAGAATTCAGGAGTGACTGAATTAATGCGAGTTTTTAGGAAATTAGAAAAGGAAACAATTAATTGTACACAGAAAATATCACACCCAAATGAAAACATTTAAAAACCGTCCTTATCAGGACAGAAATCTATGTAAATTACTCACAATAAACAAAACAAATTAATGCAGTTCGCTGAGTCACACGATAAAGAAGTAAAAATGTTTTATTATCAAACAGGCTGAAAAAGACAAAATTAAAACATAGAAGTAGAGTACCATTTAGTACCACAAACTGAATGAGTATACGCTGTTTGATGAATAAGTATGAGATAAATGTATTATAAACATTACGATCTTAAAGGTGTGTGACCATCCTCTACTTAAGCGTAGACCAACCGAAAACCTTCTTCTTGGAGGGAATACACAAGCTTGTGTACCGCTAGACCAAGTGCATCGAAAAGGAAGGATTACAATATAGAAAAATTACGTACTTGCTTATGAGTAAATACACTGAAAAAACAAGAGTGCAGATAATTTTTGACTCACCCTCGAACAAATTAGGTTCGTTCATAAAAACACCAATTATTGATGAAAACTGCTAATTATTATAAGTGTTTTGTACCAACGTAAAACTACGACAGTTACCCAATACAGCTGCGATAGACAGTTGCGGCATTAACCTGGTCGATATATCAACAATTATGAAAAGCACTTGTTCTAATAATGTAAACTTATTTCATCCATGGAAATGGAAATGTCATTAAACTGTTTATAAGCAAAAGAGTCAGAGCTAAATTTAATGAATTACTTGAATGAGTCTCAATTTCAATAAAATGACATATTTCAACAGATCCCAACACTGTCTTCATTTCTAGGAAGTTTATGGCACATCTGATGGATTTAAATAGTATATCTGGGCCATATTCACGAGTGGTGGGAAGCAAGAGGCTCAGCTGGATCTTACAATTGCAGGTATTAGCACAGTAATGCACAAGCTCCAGGGTTCGATCCTCAGAAGAAGTGGGGGGGGGGTTGAAAAAAGCCAAACCTGTAACTTTCATGCTGGTTTTCATGCCTCTTCTCACCCATGGTCATGAATGTTAGGTAACGACCAAAATAGTGCGATCGCAAACGCAAGCAGCAGAAATAGGCCTCTTGTAAGGGATCTCTGATCTAACGTTACTCGACAGAGTGTGTAGCTTAGAGATAAGGGAACAACTATTTCTCCGCATAAAGAGGTCACAGTTCCTATACCACGGACATGCTATTAGAACATCACAAGAAATAACCACAAAATAGATTCTTCAAACTGAGACAACTAGCCGGAGATATGGGGCACACCAAGT
>NC_068983.1:45584996-45585432 GCF_001194135.2 Octopus bimaculoides
GAGATATGGGGCACACCAAGTTTCAGATGGTTGGATTATATCCATTTTCTGGATCGTGTTTGGGAATCCAAACGGAAAGTTTAATGACGATTGCTCGCTATAGAACCCCTCGGAGGAGGTAACTGAGGATTCTGTTCTCTTGTTTGAAATTGGATGAATCCTTCGAGAAAAGAGTAAGACACCTTCTTTGCAATACCACTACCTCATCGGTTTCTCAGTGTAGAACTTGACTGGGTATAGAAGTTGCTTATAGGAGCTGTTGTTGTTGTTGTTGTTGTTGTTGTTGTGTTGCACATGGCGATTGTTGAAATTTGATTTAGTTCTAAAAGGTTCGTGACGACTTTGTCTTTGTTGTTGTTGTTTTGATGTTGTCGATGATGATGATGAAGACAACGACAACGACGGCGACGGTGGTGGCGGCGTCGGTGGCGGTATC
>NC_068983.1:45585754-45586929 GCF_001194135.2 Octopus bimaculoides
CTCAGTATTATAATTGCTGTTTTACTTTAAAGATTTCCAACGGGATGAACGGAGAATTTGACCTCGATAGAATTTCAACACGGAAAGCAGAGAGCTAGAAGAAATGATGCTAAGTATATTTTCCGATGCCCTAACAATTCTACCACAAATCTGCCATTTCGCTGCTGGATATTTTTCTGAGATTGGACTTGTATTTACGAGTTCTTTATTGGAAACGATATTAACCAGCTTATATTGTTGTTGTGGTTGTTGAGGTTGTCTTTATCGTTGGCGTTGTTGCTGTTGTCGTTATTTTTGTTTTTGCTATCGTCATTACTTATTGCTATTGTTGATTTTTCAGTGGTCAAAATCCTCTTTCATTCGTAATAAAAACACCGGATATATCAATATTGGTTTTGTTTCAACGTATTAGCGCTTTGTTGTACAATATCTTTTTTCTATTTTCTTTTTGAGATATTTGTGTGTTTCCTATGCAGCTGTCACAACTTACGCTTGTTTGGCGGAGCGTATCTTGCGACACGTAGCTGAATGTTAACAAAAAAATAATAAAATGAAAAGAGAAACAGAAAAACATGCTTTCAAAAGCATATTCTTCCATACTCAGCGGGAGATTAAAAAAAGTGTCAGTAATGTTCATTTCTCTTTGAATCAGTTCAAACGAATTTACACACGAAAAGTAATCCAATTTTGAATATAAATCACAAAATGTCTCCAGAAATGGAAGTGCTATGAAAGACGACTGACCGCGACGACAACAACACTAATAATAACCATTTCTGCTATAGGCACAAGGCCTAGAATTTATGGGGAGGGGATAGTCATTTATCTTGACTTCAGCATTTGACTGGTACTTAATTTATTGACCCCTCGGTGGAATTTGAACTCAGAATGTAAAGACAGACGAAGTACCACTAAGCATTTCACCCGGCGTGCTAACGATTCTGCCAGCTCGCAGCTTTAGTTGTAGTAGTAGTAGTAGTAGTAGTAGTAGTAGTAGTAGTAGTAGTAGTAGTAGTAGTAGTAGCAGCAGCAGCAGTAGCTGCAGCAGCAGTAGTAGTAGTAGTAGTAGTAGTAGTAGTAGTAGTAGTAGTAGTAGTAGTAGTAGTAATAATAATAATAATAATAATAATAATAATAATAATAATAATAATAATAATAATGATAAATGCCCTGAT
>NC_068983.1:45588456-45590734 GCF_001194135.2 Octopus bimaculoides
GTGTGTGTGTGTGTGTGTGTGTGTGTGTGTGTGTGTGTGTGTGTGTGTGTGTGTGTGTGTGTGTGTGCGCGTGTGTGTGAGAGTATGTGTTGTGAGGGTTTTGCAGGTAAACAAGTTTAACATAATTCCTTTCTGCTATAGGCACAAAGACAGCAATTCGGCGGCAAGGATAAGTCGATCGCATCGATCTCATTGCTCAACTGGTACTTGTTTATCGACTCCTAAGGTTGAAAGGCAAAGTCGACCTCGGCGGAATTTCAGCTCAGAGCGTGCAAAGTATTTCGCCCGGTGTGCTAACGATTCTTATTTCTTTGTTGCCCACAAAGGGCTAAACATAGAGGGGACAAACAAGGACAGACAAACAAGGACAGACAAAGGCATTAAGTCGTTTACATCGACCCCAATGCGTAATTGGTACTTAATTTATCGACCCCGAAAGGATGAAAGGCTAAGTCGACCTTGGCGGAATTTGAACTCAGAACGTAGCGGCAGACGAAATACTGTTAAGCATTTCGCCCGGCGTGCTAACGATTCTGCCAGCTTGCTGTCTTAGCAATAACAACAAAAACAACAACAAACAACAACAACAAACAACAACAACAATAATAATAATAATAATAATCCTTTCGACTATAGACACGAGATCTATAGTAGAAATTCTCTCCTTTCGGGAGGGAGCTAGTCGATTAGATCGACCCTATTACGCAACAGGTACTTAATTTATCGACGCCGAAAAGATGAAAAGCAAAGTGGAATTTAGACAGTACAAGACAAAACAAAGACTGTGTGCATGTATGTGTGTGAGTATTATTGTTAGGGTTTTGCGTGTAAACAAGATTAACAATTTTTTTTAAAAATCTACAACGTGTGATCGTCAATAGGGACGAGACGTTCGAGGTATGCTCATGGAAAAATCCCATAAAAACCAGGGTATCCTGACTTTTGGGTCAGATGCCTTTTTTCCTTCCCTTTTTTCCAATTCTCGCCACTTATTCTCGCCACTTTCATCCACCTTTCAGCAAACTGGATTGAAGAAAATACTTCACTCTCTACTCTTACTTTCCTTTTCAAGTGAAACTTGAAAGTGTTGGTCAGGAATTGACAAAAGAGAAAAGTGTTTGTCTTCAGCCCCTTCAATCTCGTCCACCATGCAACCTCTTTCGCCATGGCCACCAGGCATATAAACACAGCCTTTCCTTCCAGGTTAAAGGAAGGCGGCAGGGCGATCTTCATGATGGATTCAGTTGACAGCCGGATCCGTCCCACACACGACAGCAGGTGTTCGACATAAACCCACAGGTCAGCAATGCTCGGGCACTGGACGATTGCATGCAAGACCGTCTCGTCGTCCAGCGTACCTCTCGAACATGCTCGGCTGACGGCATTCCTGTGCCTGTAAAAGTTATCTCGAACAGGCAAAGCTCCCCGGTAGTACTGTCAGACCAGAGATTTTTATAAATTATCCATCGGTCCCGGGCCGAAAGTACTCCGGAAAAAAGCAGGTAGTTGATCTTCGACCCTCAAGATCTCCCTAAGAACGTCGTCGCACTTTCCCTCCACTACTTCTCTATAAAACAACTAAAATGGACGTTCCACGTATCGCAGTGTTCAATTAGCTGAGGGATGTGAGCGCTTGAAGACATTCCACTTTGCAAATGCTCCCCACTTCGGTCTCTGTTTTATCCAGGAGTGCAACTCTGTTAAAGTAACTAGCTGCGAAAATACGTGTCTGGCGAACGGCGAGCACGACTGGTCGCCGTCAAGGAAGCACTGGGAAAGTCGTAGCCTCAGCGCCTGTCTGCGCATCAACAACCACGGCATGCTTAGGCCATCACTCAGCGGGTGCTGACAACAGATAGACTGCCTGACCATCGGGACGCGTCCCTTCCACAAGAAGCGGAAGTGTATACTCGAAGCGAACCCACTTTGCCATTTCTAAACAGCATTATGAAATGAATTACCTGCTTCATTTCTGTTTCACCCGGTTATAATAAGATAATGAAAAAGAATACGATCGTATTCCCATTTAAAATAGAAACATATGTACAATATCTTCATTCTTACTTTCCCTTAATATAAGTTGCCACTGACACATATATAGAGGTCTAATGTCTTATGTCTGTTATATCATTAACGTTGTAATATTTTTTACGTCTTTGTGTCTATTTTTTCGTAAATTTTATCATGATTTCGCCCTTTTATTCTTCTTACCCATATGTTTGTGACAAAACTTGCCTCGGCACACGCGTGCGCACACAGACACAGACACACATCCACA
>NC_068983.1:45591334-45592386 GCF_001194135.2 Octopus bimaculoides
ATATATATATATGTATATATATATGCGGTGGGGGGAGCGTGTGCATGTGTGCGTGCGTGTGGGCATGTGTGTGTCTGGTTGCGTATGAGTATATTCCTTCTATGTATGTGTGGACATCTATCTCTTACCATGTATGTATGTATCTATCTATGTATCTATCTATCTATCTATCTATCTATCTATCTATCTATCCATATATCTTTCTATCTATCTACCTACATACATACATTCATACATACATGCATATATGTGCGAGCGTACATGTAGATGTGTGTGTGTATGTTTGTGTTTGTGGGTGGATGTATACAACACACACGTAGCGCGCGCGCACACACACACAGACATACACAAGCATCAAACTCATAAGTATATACCAGCTTGCGGGCCTGTGCGTTTCCCGTTTTCGCCCTGTTTGTTGGAAGCCATTTGTGTGAAGTTATCTATTTACTGAAGAAACATCTGTTTAATACCAGTTGTGAGAAATTTCTATGGTAGATTTATTTGTTTTGTATAGAACAAACCAGTTGTGTTGCTTCTGTTATTCTTAGAACCCCTTCCAATTAAAAAGTCAATGAATTCAGATTTCAGTTGAATCGAAGCGACGGGGTGTACCTTCGTTCATTGTTTATTTTAACGAGGAATACATTGAGGTACCGTTGTGTATATATGAGCACACGCACACATAAGCATGCACACACACACATACACACATATACACACATAAACACACACACACAAAATCACACACACATATATACACATATGTGTGTATATATAGTTATATATGTATGCATGAATATATATGCGAGTGTGCATATATATATATGTGTGTGTGTGTATTTCTGTACACACACTAACACAGACACACACTAACACAGACACACACACGCATATAAACGTATGTCTGTATGTATATATGTGTGTATGTAAGAGAGGTAGAGAGAGAGAGAGAGAGAGAGAGAGAGAGAGAGAGAGAGAGAGAGAGAGTATGCGTGTGTGTATGTATATACATATTTTGACGTCATACGCAGTATTTATAGAATATATACCCA
>NC_068983.1:45598411-45602124 GCF_001194135.2 Octopus bimaculoides
TTTTTGTATTTTGCTAGGGCCGAAACTGCCCCTGGGGGCCAATTCCTGCCCTTGAAAATACACGCAAATGAAGCCTAGGTGCTTCGCAACAAAATTATTTAAAAATTCCAACAAAATGTGGACAATAAAAGGTCAAATAAACGTTTACCTTCGCAGCCGATGTGACAGCACGTCCGTGAGAAGAGATAGATAAATAGATAGATAGATAGATAGATAGATAGATAGATAGATAGATAGATAGATAGATAGATAGATAGATCGATCTACACACACACATCTCACCCAGAGCTACACATTTGCCCACACAAAGACAACGCAGGCAAACACTTACAACAAGTCGCCTTCACGTGGATATATTTGTCTAAATAGTAGCTTATTTCTAAACTACTTGCCCATAATGCACCGCATTCATACATGCATGCATAGATCCATACACTCTTACATATGCGCATTCTTACATGCCATTTGCCAGCCATTTGCCCATCCATCCATGAATCCACACTCATACACACGCATTTGTACAGAAACACATACTTACACGTATATTTAATCCTTGTATACTTATATATAAACATGTGTGTGTGTGTGTGTGTGTGTGTGTTTGTGTGTGTGTGTGCACATACGTGTATATGCATGCATGTATAGATGTATCTCTCTATATTAGTTTCATACATACTGTATGTATATATGAACACATGCGCGCGCGTGCACACACACACATACACCCTCTCTTTCTACCTCGCGCGCACGCATTTGTGTATGTATGTTTGTATATATATATACATATATATATAGATGAATTTCCTGTACCAAATGAAAACTCATTTCCGAAAGACCTTAGGCTAAGCAAAACCCTCATCTAATATATGATAACATAGTTATCCTGATAACGCCAGAATATCCGATAACATAGAGCGAGAAAGGACGATTATATTAAAACGTATTTATTTCTATAATTATTAATTGGTGCTGCTGATGTGAATGAATAAATGCATGAGGAAGATCATTATGCAGAGATGCTCAGTATTTTCTGTCAAAGAAGGGCAGATAGCATCAGTATGAACTCGATGGCTATAGTGATGACGAGTACGGGGGATAAAGATTGCGACGTAGCTGGTGAGGCTAAATGGGCGTACAACGACGTCGACGAACCAACATTTTTTTCTTATTGCAATTGCTTGATCACATAGTCTCTGTTCCGTGGGTTGAAACAATCCCTTTTCACTCCAGTGATCATACATACGTTGTCAGTAACCCATAATTTGGGCACCATTTTCATCTACCGGGTTCCTCAGGTAGTAACACTCAATGACCACAGCATTAATTTGCTTGCTCCATCTACGCCGTGTGTGGTGGTCCCTTTCTGGATATCGACAGGCTGGAGCCAGACCAGAATCTCTGGGCCATCCGGGTGTACCACTATCACCATCATTGGCTTCAGTTTCATTCCCACCGTTATTCACAATATTTTGTTTTTTCATTGTCACTCATATGAGGTAGTGATTATCAGGTTGCGCAATTACCAGTGTTTTTATTGTGACACCATCACTAAATGTATCATGAATCAGGACATGGGGAGATTCCACCCGCTTCCTTTCATTATTATTAATATCATCGCTGATATCACTGATATTATTGTTTTTATTTATTTTTTTTTACTATTTGTCATTGTTATATTAACAGTCTCAGAGGTTACACAAGCCTATGCAGGGCAAGGTGGCACTAATTTCCAGCGCTGCTCACATGGACAGCCGCATAGAAAATTACCCTATTTGATCTGGCCTTCCTCGGCGGTGTTAGTTGAAATTTAAAAGAGTTGTAACTACTGTTTCTGTCATGCAGAACGACATTCCAGAGAATCCATTGTTCACTTGTAATCTTCTTCGGTGGACAGGCTCAGCGTAAGAAGGCTGAGATCGTTACGTTCGTCCTTATTTCTGTAGCCACGATAACTGCGTTTTTTTTTTCACTGTTGTTTTCTTTTTTTGTCGCTAGCTAGGCTATCTTCTCTAACCACGGGTTCCGAGAGGGTGGTAGATTTTAGTTACTTCCTGTGTTGTTGACGTTCTTGTATTAGTTTCTGTCAGCTACTGCCTTTATTGTTGTATCTATGTGTAGTAGCAGCAATTGTGACAGCAACAACAACAGTAGTAGGGGTGAGGTAGTGGTAGTAGTATATTATTATTATTATTATTATTATTATTATTATTATTATTATTATTATTATTATTATTATTATTATTATATTAAGGCGACGAGTTGGCATCATTGTTGGTATGCCCGGCAGAATGCTTAGCGATATTTCGTCCGCCTTAACAGTGAGGTTGACTTTGCCTTTCATCTTCCTGGGGTCGATAAAATAAGTACCAGTTGAGCACTGGGGTCAATGTAGCCTCATCATCATCATCATCATCATCATCATCATCTATTATTATTATTATTATTATTATTATCATTATTAGTATTATTATCATTATTATTATCATTATTATTATTATTATTATTATTATTATTAAGGTGGCGAGCAGTCAGAATCATTAAAGTATCTGACATAATACTTAGCAGGTTTCTGTCCATCTTTACATTATGAACCGAAATTCCGCCACCTTGTCTTTTATCCTTTTTCAGGGTCGATAGATGTAACAGCAAAGCACTGATGTCGATGTCTCGACTATCCCCTCCCTCAACATTTAGGTCCCTGTGCCTATTGCAGAAAGGGTCATTATTATTATTTTTATTCATAAACATTTTTGTTTGTTTTTGTTTTGGTTGCATTTCTTTTAACACAACTTTTTAAATACTGAGTTGATGAAATGTCTGGTGTTCGTTTTCCATATTTTCTTTAATGAAATTAATCAAACATTTCTTGGAGACTGTCAAAGACATTTAAGCAACTACTGGTAGTTCCTTAAAGGAGATTAACATCAAAGAAGAAAAGCTGTGAACTAATTCGTGTACGTATATGTATGCATATTTGTGTGTGTATGCGTGAATGTTTCTCTGTCTTTGCGTGTGTGCGTATCTGCGAAAGTTGTGAACATAAGCATATTTTCAAAATTGCTTTTTATATATCTAAGCTTATACATCACGTGCAAAGTAATCAAGATATTAAGAAATGGGTTCCACCCAATGATGAAAAACCGTGATGCTGAGAAGCCTAATTATCAGTTAATTACCAAATATGCAAAATATGAACGCAAAAACGAAGTAAAACGGCGTTTTGAAACTGGAACATGAAAGATATATTCCTTTCACAAGCTTTTGATTCTATTCTGGAAATGTGTTATTGCTACTCGAATTAGATAGCGTAGTTTACCTGAAGGGGCTTTGATTTGAGAAGGGAATAAATAAAATAAACCTTATCTAAGTAGGTGATAGCTTGTCGTTGTGGTGGTGATGGTAGAAGTGCTTGCGCTGGAAGTAACAGTGGTGGTATTGATGGCACTAGTGGAGTGGTGATGCTGGTGGTGGTGTTGGTAGTGGTGGTGGCAGTGATAGTAGTAGTAGTAGTAGTAGTAGTAGTAGTAGTAGTAGTAGTAGTTAGTGGTAGTGGTGTGGTAGTGGGGGTAGTTGTGATGGTGGTGGTGGTTATGGTGGTGGTTATGGTGGTGGTTGTCGTGGTGGTTGTCGTGGTGGTTGTCGTGGTAGTGGTGTTGGTGGTGTTGGTGGTGGTGGTGTTGGTGGTGGTGGTGATGGAGGTGTCGATGGTATTG
>NC_068983.1:45602322-45607214 GCF_001194135.2 Octopus bimaculoides
GGAAGTGTCGATGGTATTGATGATGGTGGTGGTAGTGGTGGTGGTAGTGGTGGTGGTAGTGGTGGTGGTGGTGCTGGTGCTGGTGGTGGTGCTGGTGGTCGTCGTCGTCGCTATGGTGGTGTTGGTGGTATTGGCGGTGGCGGCGAGTTTCGTTGATAATGATACTGTTTATCAAGTGCAAGTTGATTAGCCGGTGATGGATTTCTTTCTAATAACTGTCTAATCGCGATGTCTTGTGATGAAGGTTTTAAAACATTTGGGATACTGAAGCATAGTTGGAGACATGGTGAGAGGTGATAATATTAATTGTGATGGTGGTGGTGGTGGTGGTGGTGGTGGTGATAGTGGTAGTCTAAGATATTGCAGTAGCAGTACTGATAATTATGCTTTCAGAACAAGTACAGTCGTTGTTGTTAATATTGTTGCTGTTTATGTTTATTTCTAGGTCAGTTCTGATCCAGGAGAGCAGTTCTCAAATACAATCTCTTCAGAAGTATTTCGTCTATTTAAAAAAAAAAACATGGTGTATCTAGTACAACATTATATTACGTATCTTTGTTTTAAGACAGTGAACTGTAATTTGAATAATATACTGCAGTCATTTATAACAGGTCGAGCATAACGACTAGACTTGGGCTAATGACTGTTTCAATCGTAAGCAATATTCAGGAGAGGGGGATATACGAGAGGGAGATAAGTAGCTGTGATCTTAATGCGTTCCTGAAAAGATACGCTAACGAAGCGTTTCCAGCTGTCATCAAACTAGTGACGCAGATTAGGTTCTCTGAGACGTGACTGCTTTACTGTTTTACTAAGTGATAAAGGTTATATTTCGGGAATCCATTCAGTTCTTATGATATATAATATATTTTATCTGGTGTAACTTGATATAACGTTGTCATACAAAAATCAGAGAGAAGACATTAGAGTAATTTTCTGTCCTCTTTCAACCGAGCATGAAGGGCAAAAAAGAAAAAAAAAGAAAAGAAAACCTTTGGGTAGAAAGGACTAGATGTATCGAAATAAATAGCTTTCTTAAGAGAAGTTTCAATATTAGTAAAATGAAATAATTATTACTAACGACATACACCGAGCAGGGACCACAGTCTTAGATCACTCACGCATTAACGTTCATTTATCTATTCATTCATCCATCTATTTTATCCATTAGCTATTCTTGGAGTGGAGGGTGATTTTGGAGGTAGATTCCTCAGGCAACTCCTACACAGGGTCCTACCAGAAGCAACTATTATTAAACTTGCCATTCATATTTACAAGCGTGTATTGAGACTATGGATATTGTTCAACTTCCTCGTTCTTGGATTATTTTCCTAGGTCACCTGCGCGTTGGCTCGGCTTGATGAACTCTTGTGATTTTTCCCTGCCATATTCTAGTTACATGTCCGTAGTATCGGAGCTGTGATGTCTCAATGAATGGCTCGACCTGGAGAGAGATTCTCTCATCTTCGAGTTATGCAAGCTGTCGAGTAAGGTTATACCAGAGATACTTCGGAGGAACCTCATTTTGGCTGCTTATATTTAATGTGCTGCATTCAACGACCTATGATTAAGGAAGCCTCAACACGATCGCTCAGCATGCTAAAATTAGCAACTAAATTTTCTCAAATCATTTTTTTAAACGAAAAGGCGGGTTTCGTTGAATAATGTTTTACTGGAGATAGCGTAGCTGAAAAACTGATGAGATAGTCTCAAATGAATTCCTTTTGATCAACGGTCTATTAAGATTCGATTAACCTAATACTAAACTTAATTAATAATTCACCAGCAAATACAAGATATATAAACTCAATAGTAATTAGCAAAGTTACTTATTATCTTGGTTACACAAATATTTTGACTTCTGACATTGAATGAAGGCCAAGATTTAGTGGAAAAGGAGAAAGAGCCCAGTTAAACCTGCCCAGCACTTAATTGGAAGAATTTATTGGACTAAAGATGAAAAACAAAAAAATGTCAATTCCTCAGTGAGATTTGAACGCAGAAAAGTGTAGACGTAAGAAAATACAGCAAAGTAGTTTGTCTCGTGCGTGTCGAATCTGATAGCGACTGCCTTTGGTGCAATATATATGCCTAGTATAGGGAAATGGACTAGTAGAATCGTTAGTGCGTCGAACAAAACGTCAAACAGTATTTAGTTATGACTCGTTACGTTCTGAGCTTACATGCTTTCAAGGTCAAATTTCATTTCATTCATTTCTTCGAGGTGCATCAAGTAAAATCACCTGCCAACTTCTGTAGTCGATTTACTACGCTAACCTTATCCCATCAAAAAATTTCAAGTTTTGTCTCTATGTTAGAAAAATTATAATATCCATACGATGTTTAATTTACATTATGATATCGTGGTTTATTTTCTCATTAATCCACTTCTACTTGTTTCAGTTATCGGACTAGTCGACAAAATTGACCCCAGTATTTGATTTTGAGTATGATATTTATTCCGTCGGTATCTTTTACCGAACAAATAATTTAAGAGAACGTAAGCAAAGCAACACCGGCTGTGATGCAGTCGGGAGGATAAACACAAAGATACATACCTAGACACCTACACACACACACACACACACACACACACATACATACACATATCTTCTTTCTTTCCTCTTTTCTTCTTCTCGGTCCCTCTCTCTCACTTTCTTGGCGTTCTTTTTCTTTCCATTTGTCTTTTTCTCGCTCCTCCTCTCACATTTCTAGGCATTCACTTTCTTTAATCTCTCTACTTTCCTCTGTTATCTCCCTCGTACCATTCCCTCTGTCCCCTTTCTCTCTCTCTCTCTTTCTTTCTTTCTTCCTCTCTCTCTCTCTCTTTCTTTCTTTCTACCTCTCTCTCTCTCTCTCTCTCTCTCTCGCTCTCTCTCTCTCTAGTTCCTTCCCTAATTCTTCAGTCCTTCTGCTCCCTACCTCGGTGCTCGACCAAGCATGCTCTTTCTTTCTTGGCCTGACCACCGCTCGTGCTACACATTATTTTCCTGTCTCCTGACTTGCCAGTAAGTTTGTTGCCGCAAGGCTTCCACTTCACACGCCAGCTTAACTTAACTTGTCCTTTTAGTCGAAGGACACCTGTTGCTAATATTTGTAATCGTGTAACATTTTCTCCATTTTCTAGTTTTTCTGTCCGTGTTGTCGCATATATTTGCTCGCTTTCTTCCAAAAATTTAATGCCCTTAGCTTAGATTTTTGGAGCCTGCCCTTAGCTTAAATTTTTGAACAGTCTCAAGTATAACAGGCCAAAAACTGTAATGATGATTGGAAGCTTGACTGATGAATAGAAAGCCACGACTGCTTTGTCCTGGTTTTCCTGTCCGTCTTGGTATGGTCCGTCTGTCCGTATGTTTTCATTGTCGTCCGTTACGTTCTTGTTCCGTTTGTTTTGGGGATTTATATATATATTAGGGACAAAATCCAAAATTGCAGGTATTCCGTTTCCTTTGCAAAGTCTCAGTCTGTATTTCAATGTTTTCATTTCAAATTTTGATTCGCTATTTGCAAAACTCACAGATTATTCTATATAAGTAATCTAAAAACATTATATAATTTTTGTTAAAAAATTAAGAAGTGATTTGCGTTTTATAGCTGTTTGGAATGCTATAAGCCTTATAATAATAACAAACCGGACCGATTTTGCCCATTTTATAAAACTTAAAAACCATGGGAAAAGCCTTTTCTTTAAAAAAAAAAGGAATGTATATATTTTCAGAAGAAAAGGTGAACAATTAAAGGGAGGTTTGGCTGTTGTTTCTAGCACAATCCAAACCACCTTCCGTCTTTACTCTCACACGTATTGATGTTTTCTCAATCAATATTTTCTCCCATTAGACACATTTTATGGAATGATGATGCTGAAGTAGCACACGTTTTGTCCATTGGTGGAATATAAACCACAACAAAAATTTGTAATCTAAATTTTTACTCCTACTTCAATCATGCGAAGCCGTGTGCATGTGTGAGAAAAAACATTTTCTAACAGAAAAGTATACTTTTAAAATGAATTATCGTTTACGTAACTCTTTCTTTTTTAAATCACTGTGGATAAATGCCAGCAATGATCTTCTCAGACTCTTCAGTATTTTAAATTATAAACAAAAACAATCGGGGAAAGAGAGTGAGGTTTCAAAAAAATTCATTATTTGTCAAATTTTATTTTTTATAGCATATAAATGTATTTATGGGAAGAAAATATTGATAAACATCAGTACATGCGAGAGTGATAAAGAAACGAGGAGGGTTGTCTTGGGGTGAGCTAGAAACAACAGCCAAATCCTCCTTAAATCACTCACTTTTCTCTCTGAAAATATTAACAATTTAAAAAGTTTTTTTTTACCGAAAAGGCTACTCCCATGCTCTTGAAGTGCCAAAAAATTGATCAAAATAGATCCGGAGTGCGATGATGAGGGAGGGAGGGTGTGAGAAAATTTTTCAAAACTTTTTTCATACAAAGATGCAGCACACCCTACCCCATCATTTCGAAGGCTGCGGAAAATCCCAGTCAAAACAGAGTAGTTCTAACTTATTTGGTCTTCCTGATCCGAAACTCCTCTCTCCCCACCGCTTCGGAAAACATTTTCCTCACAAATTATAATCACAAATTATAATCGTAATCTATGTCGTCTGAAAAGTATTTTTATAAACTTTCATTAAAAGATACTCATTTTCCTGAACGTTATGAGGGAATACATCCTCTCTCCATTCCTTCAGAAAAGTTCTTTCCCATAAATCCCTATATACTCTGAAGCTACAATATCTAAGCGGTATTTGTAGAAAATTCCGTTATAAAGTATCCAGTTTTCTTGATGTTATGAGTCATCAAAATCGGGGGCGTATACATCTATAGTTATGCCCTTGTATTTATAAGAATTTTTCATTTCATGTTT
>NC_068983.1:45607224-45608576 GCF_001194135.2 Octopus bimaculoides
CACACACAAACACATACACACACACACACACACACACATCACACATACTGCAAAGCTTACAGATAGGCTGCTGAATTGAAATTTCTATGCTGTTTTGAAGGGAAGGTAAAACTTGAGAAACTGCTCCCCCTTTGTAGTTGGGCTACCTTTATGTTGTTTAAAAATGAGAGATTATGATTGTGATAGAATAATGAAAGCAATATTTACTAAGCAAGTGAGAACTATTATAAAAATAAATAATTAGGCGTAAAATATTATAGAAATTATTAGAATTGGGAATCAAATATGAAAATATTATCAAGTGGCTAGCAGAAAACTGTCCGGAGTGTGGTCTTTCTGCTAATGTGTATAATGCTACACCCACAAATACAATGTTCTTGAAGTGTTAATTAATGACTAATAAGGGTCCGTTAATCTAATATTTGTAATTAAGATTTCATAGCAATTACTACATTTCTAAAATTACAAATAACAACTTGGTAAAATGAAAAGATTAACAGAATATAATAGATTGTTTTTGTACTGGCTAGGTTGATAAATGATTAAATGTGCCGCATATTGGGATTGAGCCCAAAACCATGTGGGAATTGGCTTCATAAGAGCATAGCCATACTGATGTCATGTTCAAATTAATCTCATGTCCACAACGGTCTTTTGGCAAGCAAATAATCTTGTTTAAGGATTCAGTAAGGACAGAGAAAGATATATTGCAATTTATTTATTTTAAATTTCATTGATAGTAACTATTATCTTTTTATAATTACAAATAACTTGAAGAAATATAAAAAAATAGATAAAATATAATGTTTTTGTTCTGCTTCGGTTGCTGAATGATAAAATATGGCTGTTGATTTATTTGCCAGAACAATCGTGTTGGAAGCAGTTTACAACAAAGTAAATCCTCAGAGAAATAAAGATCTCAAAAGACGAGTTATTTTCAGAGATGGTGTTTTTAAACAATAGCTATGCTAGACTTCCGCTTTATACATATTACCGAATCTTCACATACAGGAAACCTAATAACCAAAATTTTCCAGAAGATTTCTGTGAATCATTGACATAAGAGTCTACAGAAATGTTATATGATATTCATATAATTGAGAGAAAGCGTGTATAATCATTTAAAAACGCATTTTTCCTCAAAAGAAAATAAGAGAGTTGTCTTCGAAATCCGTTGAGATACTCATTACAATCTGCAGCGGGACGTAAGGACGAAAAAACTAAATAGGGTTCTCAGCATGAATACACCCAAATGACTTAGACCAGTAAGTGACACACACACACACACACACACACACACACATACCTACACACGCATCAAAACACATAGGCATACACCTTGAATATATATA
>NC_068983.1:45609372-45609998 GCF_001194135.2 Octopus bimaculoides
GATAGCCACGGAAGAAAAGGATTATTGACCGGAAGCATGTGACCATGCCGGTGTAAGGGGAAGAGAGAGAGTGGTAGAGGGAGAAACAAAGAGAGGAAGTAGAAGAATAGGTGAGCAACGAGAGGAAAAGAGAAAGAGAGGAAGTACGAGGGGAAAAAAGAGATACGTAGAAGTAACAGAGGAAGAACGAGAGGGGTAAAGCGAGATACGCAATAGTAAAGAGGAAGAACGAGAGGGGGAAAAATGATAGAGGAAGAGAAAGAGATAGAGTAGCGTCGGAAAATATAAGTTTACGAAAACTACTTACGAATTGGAGACGCTGCGTTCAGTCATGTAAAAAAAATAGTAAATGAGTATATGCATGTATACGTACAGGTATGTGCGTACCGACATCCACCTGTATGTATAGGTGCATATCTGGGTATATATACATAGGTGTGTGTGTGTGTGTGTGTGTGTGTGTATGTGTAGACCGGCCATAGCTATCTTTATCTAATTACTCTATTGCTACATAAATTAGAGTGTGATTCTCTTTCGGATTTATTGTTTATTATCGTTCAAAATTTGCACAGACACACACACACAGTCACACACACACACACACACACACACACACACACACACAC
>NC_068983.1:45610858-45611949 GCF_001194135.2 Octopus bimaculoides
ATATATATATATATATATATATATATATATATATATATATATATATACATACATGAATACCCACATGCATATGTATATAGGACATATATGTATTGCAATACATAATGTTCCTTGTAATGCGTGTGCACGCGCGCGTGATGTGCATGTCTGTGTGCTTGCTTGATTGTTCGTGTGCAGGCATTACATAAATACGAACATTCTTACAACCATTATATAGACCCAAAATAGGGCGGTACTTTGGCACAATCGTTGACACGTCGGACAAAATGCTAAGCTGCATTTCGTCTCTTTTTACGTTCTGAGTTCAGATTCCGCCGAGGTCGAATTGCCTTTCATCCTTTCTGGGTCAATAAAATAAGTGCCAGTTGAGTTGATTGGTCGATGTAATAGACTTCCACTTCCCCTCAAAAACTGCTGGTCCTGCTCCAAAATTTGAAACCTTACGTATTGCAAATTTTCACGGCATTTTGTTATAGCCAGTGATATTTGTCAAAATTACTGAGGTCGTCCGGATTATAATTGGTTCAAATTTCGCGTGGGGATTTATTTCTCCCTATCCTGGATTAGAGCTTGCATATGTGTGAGAATGTATATAAGTACCATTGTACGTATATATGCCTGTATGTATGAATGTATGCACGTATGTATGCATACATTAGTAGTTTTACCGAGGAGGAAGGAATTATATACGTTATTGTTGCAAAGCGTATGATTCGGTTAAAGTTAAGTTTGATCAGCTGTAAGTCGACGTCTGAAAGGAAAATCAAAGACAGCTCGGTGGAATACCATAGGATTGAAATCCTAGTAGGAAGGATTAGCCATAGTGTATCCATGGATTTATTGCTGGCTCAGTCGTCGTATGTCGAACTTTCTAGCAATTGATATGTGTACACTAAACGATGTGGCCAATGTACACAACATAGATTGCACTTAGAGCATTCCATGCAGATGAGCTTTTTGATAATGTCACTATAGAATTATGTGATTCATAAGTCCGTTCGCGCGTGTACGTATCTATCTATCTATCTATCTATCTATCTATCTATCTATCTATCTATCTATCTATCTATCTATCTATCTATCTGTCTATA
>NC_068983.1:45612320-45614204 GCF_001194135.2 Octopus bimaculoides
TATATATAGGAAAAATTTACAAAAAAAAAAAAAAAGGACGAAGGAAACAAACGGATGTATTAGTATAATGCTCGGGAATTGAAAAAGTCTTTAAGGTTTCGAGCCTATGCTCTTCCACAAAAAGAAACACAGAAAAAAACAAGGAGAGAAACAAGGAGAGAAAAAAAAAAGGTGTGTAATGGTTAGCGATCTATCATGGCGATATATATATAAAATATATAATATATTTGCCAGCTAAATGTGGCGGCCCCATAGAGAATGATGTTACTGTTGATTTTAACCCAAGGAAGACATCTCGTCCAGCTGTCTAACGACACACGGCCTGTGTCCGACCCCCTTGCAAATACTAATTTTCATCTTCTGATCATTATATATATAAATAAACTTATTACCTGATTCGAATACTTTTAGGTAAACTATTTCTCGACTCATCACAGGATACACAAAGCCTTAGACCTTTCCTTATTATTGTCAAAGATTCTTTCACTTGATTTGAATACATTTTTGCAAACTAATTTTTGACACCACAAAGGATACTCCAAATCGCACACTTGACTTTTGAAAATCTGTTTTAATAAGTGAAACCGATTAAGTTAATAAATAATTTTAAGAGACTCCGGCATTTTGAGATTCTTTTCCTTATATATATGTATGTGTGTGTGTGTATGTATGCGTGTGTGTGTATGTATATATATACATATATATATTATATATGTATGCATGTACGTATGTGTGTATATGTGTGTGTATATATATACATATATATATATGCATGTATGTGTGTATGTGTGTGTGTGTTTGTGTATGAATATATATATATATATATATATATATATATATATATATATATATATATATACACACACACACACATACATATTCTCATATATGCAGTTAAACTTATAAATACGTATTCACGAACTCTAAATTGGCTACTTCTCGCCTCTTGAATAATATATGATGGCTAGTTTAATATTTAGATTAGAAAAAAAACGCCCAGTTTTTTTTTTATCTCCTTATAACGATCATGTTTCGATGTTATGACTCATATATATATACAGTTGTTAGAAGCACACGTGTATAATTAAACCTTTATATTAACTCGCGCATTATGACATCATGCCATTCTGCAAAAAAGCACTGATCGACATGCGCAGAGTGTTTCCAAAACAGGAAATGTATTTTGCTTTAAAATGACACCCCACTCTAAATATAAGGTCAAGAGTCAAACATAACTGAAAGATTAAGCATGATATATTGTATTTATGTTGAGATCAAACGATGGTTCTCCGCCAGAAACATGTAAGCATTTGGTAACTTTTTTTTTAAAAATGTAGTTAGATATTCATATAAATATATTAAACATTTCTTTGAATCGTGGATTAGAATGTATATCAACCGTTAGAATGCTGTCATAATAAGCTTTTCTTTTTCGGTCGGCCGATCAAAATTTTCATTTAAAAAGTAACTGAGATAGTCACAAATATGAATGTGTGGTTAAGAAGTTTGTTTTCCTTCCACGTGGGTTTTGGGTTCAAGTCCATCTACGCGTGACACCTTTGGTAAGTGTCTCCTTCTATGACCCTGAACAGACCAATACCTTGTGAGAAAATTTGGTAGAAGGAAATTGTGCAGAAGCATCTCGTATATATACACTTGTGTGTGTCTTTGTGCTTGGTCTGTGTTTGTTCCCTACAACCGATTGGCAGCCGGTGTAGGTTAGCTTACATCCTTCGTTTGTTACTGTGATCGAACTGTTCGACTAACCCCTTTAATGCGGTGTCCCACCATGCCTGCAGTGCAGTCTAGTTAGTGCAACAACTAAAAAATGAAAGAAAATGAAAAAGACACACACACACACACACACACACTCACACATGTATG
>NC_068983.1:45614481-45616968 GCF_001194135.2 Octopus bimaculoides
TATATATTATTGTTTTTTTTTTATTTCGAAAACGTTCTTTTTTTACATAATTGCTTGGAAGTGCTCAGATCTAACTAACCCGAAACGTTAGACATTATATAACTTGGTTTAAGAGGAGACAAAAATTTAGATAATCATTCTATAGTTATAAATTGCATCAGCATAATAAATACATATATATAATTATAACAAGACAAGGAACATATCTATATATTATTTGGAATAGAAATAAGAGTTATATGAGGTAAAAATACACATGAAAAGGATAAATAAATAAAGGTTGATATATCGATTAAAAATTATATCAAATTTAAGGTTTAAAAATGTTGAAATAAGGATTAAAAGTTGTAAGATACATCGGCAGTAGTGAGAAATCCTAATGCTGGATTTAAAAGTTTTGAGCAGTTCCGAAGAAATGTTTATAGAGGGTTCTAACGTCATATATGAAACAATTCGACGCCCGTTTCTGGAGTCCATTAGTCGACAAGATATGAATCCTTTAATTTCACACTGACAATGATCCCTTCATCAGGGATAAGTAAATTGCTAATTAAGTTTGAAGACATGTAAGAGAAAAGAAAATCTTAGGTTATATTACGTTAGTGTTGACGTAACAGAAGCGATGCAGTTATAAGTTGTGAGAAACAGTGTTTATTTTAGCGAGATGCCTCTTGAAATCACCTGAGGAGACACATCTACACCGAAAGATACAGCTAAGCCAGTTGTACAGTATCCCACCCGCGAGGGATTGATGCTGAATGGGTTGAAAATATTGTAGCGATCAATATTCTCATATATTCAATCTTCCGTTTTTCTCATTAAGCGCGCGCACACACACACACACACACACACACACACACATGTATCAGGTTGCTGATATATGTTGGGGTTTGAGTTTCAAAGACAAGCCAAAACAATGTCGTTCAAAGGAACTTAATTCTGAAAAGTTGGAAGCTGTTGTCATAGAAAATCCAGCCGCTTCTTGTAGAGAACTTGCAGATCAGATTAACGTAGCCCATACAACTGTTCTACTCCGACTAAAAAAGGATCGGAAAGGTTTCAGTGGTTGGAAAATGGGTCCCGCACGAACTGTCTGCAAAGAATCTGCGACAGCGTGTTGTTTGTTGCCAGTCATTGCTTTCACGACACCGTAAAGAAACATTTTTAGGAAGGCTTGTTACAGGTGATGTGAAGTGGATCCTTTACCATAACGTTAAACGCTGCCGATCGTGGATCAGTCGAGGCGGAAGACTTGTTCAATATATATATATATACAATGAGAAAAAGGATTAAGAATCCGACGAAGGATATGAACCAGGTTAATAGAATTGACCTGTGAAAGATGTAGTAATCCACATCATCCGTAGTTTATCAAATCACCACTAGCCCCATTTGTAAATCCAAAGTTTAGTCACCAACTAAATTTGGTAGGGAGTTACAGAGTACCATAGAAAAATCACAAAGTAATGGATATTTCAGCTTAGACGTGGTGTTTCAAGTAAGGCTGGAGAATCATAGTTCCCAAATATAACAATTACATTATCAATCAATTGAATGACGTAGAAAATAGACTGATACCATTTATCTTCCTGAGAGCTAAATCATACCAGTTACAACGGTGTATAGTTGACCAGAAATGTACTAAGTACGAGGTCAGTGGTTTGAAGCATGTACTTGGCCATTATCTGACGGGCTAGAAGAGACGAAGTTTCTCAAAGAAATAAGTATAAAAGTATCTGACCAATAAAGAATTGAAATACGATATCCTGTTATTTGGTTCAGCGTTCGGGGTTGTAGCATCTACATGTAGTATATATGTTGTCATCATCCGCAATCATATATACATTGCACACGCAAATGTACAGATGTACGTACTTGTGTAAATAGGATAAAGTTTTTCTTTGACACGAGTAGCATTAAAGACAAGCCCATGATCGTGTTTAATAATCTTTATTAAGATTGCTTTCATAATTTCTTAACAGTATACGTCATATGTAAACAAAAATAAGTTTGTTTTTGAAGCGTTGAAACGTATTGTAGAACAAGTAGAAAGATATATTTTTCAACGCGTAAATACTGACAGACCAGCATATATAAGATAAAATCCTTTTAGAGGAGAAGAGTTTGTTGGCAAGCAGCCATGAGAATATCTTTCTCCTTGTTCTTAATAATAGTTAATGTTTTATTTTCTGCAAATTCTGTAGTCTTTTAACGTTTCAAGACTAACCCGGTAATATCAACTGAATGAAGTGATGGTAACGTATATGTGTTGCTCTGGTGCATTGACAAAGCTCATAGTGCTTCATAGGACCAGAAAACTTCTGATACCTTAATGAACTAATGGTTCTTCAACGCTGTAGTTCTAAATTCAATATAAACTAATAAGAAGGAAATATGAATTCTCAAAACAGGATTAAACTCGAACACATATGTATATGTGTATATATATATGTGTATGTATACATGTATATATACATACATATATAT
>NC_068983.1:45617260-45618205 GCF_001194135.2 Octopus bimaculoides
CGAGGTGAAAGAATATATATAAACGTAAAATTTAAACAAAACACAAAGGATTCCGCGGTACACATGTTTCAAACTTTATACACAAACAGTCGTTGCATCATTATATGAGTATATAATTGATAGACAGGATGGTTTAAAGCTATCTTCAGCCGCAAATATATTCCGTCCCAAGATTACATCAAAAAAGAAGAAATCACAAAGAAAAAGAAAAAGCGAGGGAAACAGGAGTACACACTCAAAAATATATGTATATTTGTACGCATTTCAACAGATAAACACACAGAAAACGATACATATGCTAATATGGGTGTCAGTTTGTGTACGTGTATGCACTCCAACGCGTGTAAAATTCTCGGCGTGCATGGGTCGAATACACACATACAGACACAAAATCATACTCACAGACATACATACCGTAATATAAACATATACGTGCGTATATATATATGTGTGCCTGTATACACACACACACACACGCACGCACACACCACACACGCACACACATGCACACACGCACACACAAACACACACACAAACATACACACAAACATACACACACGCGCACATATAATGCCGATAACAAACGACCTTTTATCGTTAGAAGTCTGTTTATTGAAATCTAACTGTTCATGTTTTCTCTGCTCAAGAACTGTTTATCTTCTTATTTTAACTTTTATTTAGATGTTATTGTACCGTTTGCATTCACTTGCAGTTGTACGCGTGAGCGGATGTAAACATCCTGATGAGCAATGCTTGATAAATCAAACAGACAAAAACCTTGCACGTATATAGGCACCCACAGATGTCAATACATACATGTGCATATATAAACATATATATATATATATATATCATCTCTCTCTCCCCATCTATCTATCTATCTATCTATCTATCTATCTATCTATCTATCTATCTATCTATCTATCTATCTATCTATCTATCTAT
>NC_068983.1:45618702-45619543 GCF_001194135.2 Octopus bimaculoides
ATATATATATATATATATATATACAGAAAGAGAGAGGGAGAGAGAGAAAGGGAGAGTGGAAGAGAGAGAGATGGAAACGCCTGTCCTCTTTCGAAAGTTCACCGAGGAGTAGTGGCAATGGTGGGCACTGCCTATATTATTGCTACTATTAATACATTTTTCCGTATACACTTAGTTTTTTTGTGAAAGAGTTTGATAACGTTGCCCTCTCGTTGATTTATCTGAGGTACTATATCCAGGTGTTTCTTGAATAAAATTTTTCTCCATTCCTGTCTCTTGATATGGAGGTTTGGATTTCTGAATTTATGCAGGCTCGACTAATTTGATGACTATTATAGTTGTGAACATCAAAGATTGGTGCTATCCCTGCCAAGATCTTCTCTACATAAATTATTATCTTTCTTGTCTTCGCTTCAGGGAATATAGCCTTAGCAATTTCAATTTATCCCACAATCTCATCTATGCATTAAGTCTATTTCCATCGTTTATTGTCATAGCATTGCTTATAGTTCTGCCATTAATTCAATAACTTTATAGACCATAGACATGAATATTAGTCTAAACAGCTGAGAACATATGTTCCCCACAGAACCAGCATAATTTCTTACTCGTTTGGAGCAAGCAGTGGGACCGAACCCGGAACCATGTGGTTGGTAAGCAAGCTTCTCAACACAGAGCAATTCCTGCGCCTATATATATATTATATATACACCTATATTTATTTTTTCTAAATATATACATATATTATATATATATATATACAGTATCTATCTATCTATCTATCTATCTATCTATCTATCCGTTTGCTGCCAACACCCGTTAAAAGGAGGACTGGGCATGC
>NC_068983.1:45619615-45623843 GCF_001194135.2 Octopus bimaculoides
TATATATATATATATATATATATATATATATATATATATATATATATATATATATGTGTGTGTGTGTGTGTGTGTGTGTGTGTGTGTGTGTGTGTGTGTGTATGTATGTATGCGTGCATGTACGCATGCATGCATGCATGAATGTATTTATATATATAGCTTATTGTCCCAACCCATTTACTTCACAGACTGTATCTTTGATACACTTATAATTATAGCCTTTCCAACACCAGACATATCTCACGTGGTCGAGGCGTTAGTTTAATATCGAAATGAATGTAAATTAGTAATGGCGACTGTTATTGCTCAAAGCTAGTAAATACATTCAGTTAAAGTCATAGCAGTTCGTGCTATTTCAAGCAGAAAATTCCTTGTGAATGTAATCAGCGTTGATGCTGACAGACTATTTGCAAATAAGATGTTGATGATATTAAATAGGAAGGAGCCTTTGCAATTATGAACAGAAAAATAAATTATGAATTTTTAATTATTAACATAAACGAGATGAAACCGTGAATATAATAATGTTAATTGGGAGGCCCTTTCGTGTTAATTGGGAAAATATGATGCTAATTTTGCGGTTGTGAAGTTTTGAAGCGGTTGATATGTGTGAAAGGTCTTGGATAAGATATAATTTTGTAAACAACGGAAATAACTTAATAACGTGTCACTTGTCATCGCAATAATTCAAGTGGAAGAATTAAAGAAAAACAATCAAACAAGAATTAAATGGTGATTAAGGAACAATAAACAGATATTGCAGAACACATTTATAATCGGAAATTTTAATATTATAGGAGAGAATAGATATTAATTAAATGACTATATGAAGAGGGCAGTTAAAGAATTGACAGAAGAAATTAACTTGTCATGAACAGAGAGATACGCTGATTAGAGTAAGAATTTATCTAATCTACAGCAGAGTATAAGAACACGGATATGAGAGGAATGGCAAATGAATTATATAACTAAACCTCAAAATTATTAACATCAAAACCTTCGGGTAAAACGGGAGGCTGCAAAAGATACGAACAGTTTTTTTTCCCCCCAGGACGAACTACTACTACTACTACTACTACTATTATAATAATAGTAATAATGATAGTAATGGTTTCAAATTTTTGGGGAAAGTATGTGTCGATTACATCGACCCCAGTGTTCAGCTGGTACTTAATTTATCGACCCCGAAAGGATGAAAAGCAAAGCTGACCTCGGCGGAATTTGAACTAAGAATGTAATGACGGGCGAAATATCGCTAAGCATTCAACCCGGGGTGTTAACGATTCTGCCAGCTCGCTGACTTAAACAAATATCTTTACATATTCTTGACGACCCCCTTTCAACTATGCTAATCGCCCGCATCAACTTGCATAATAATAATAATAATAATAATAATAATAATAATAATAATAATAATAATAGTCTCTTCTAGTCTAGGCACAGGCCCGAAATTTTTGTGGAGGGGGCAGTCGATTAGATTGACCCCAGTACGCAACTGGTTCTTAATTTATCGAGCCCCGAAAGGATTAAAGGCAAAGTCGACCTCAGCGGAATTTGAACTCAGAAAGTAGCAGCAGACGAAATACCGCTAAGCATTTCGCCCGGCGTGCTAACGTTCCTGCCAGCTCGGCGCCTTTAATAATAATAATAGTAATAATAATAATAATAATAATAATAATAATAATAATAATAATAATAATAATACCACAACTGCAGCTGCTGCTGCTGATGGTCGTGGTACAGCGTCTGTTGTGGATGTACAGTCCCACTCGGGCGTGGCATTCTTTCATGTCACAACTGCATTTGAAGGAGCTCTCAACCGGAACTACTGACTTTTCTTTTCATTGGTGGCAAGTTCCAGTTTCTCTTACCCTATTTTCATTCTCTTGCAAGGTACTTGTCTTCAGTGTGAGCGGCTATTTGCGACATCCTCCCATCTCCAGATCGATTGATTTCATATCTCTTCTGCAGATGTCCTTGAAACGGACACGAGATCGTCCGCGTGCTCTTGTACCTGTTGCCAATTCCCGATACAGGAGGTCTTTTGGGATTCTCCCGTATGGCATACAATACAATCCACCGAGCCAGCGCAGACAGTGCTGCTGAAGCAGGATGAATATGTCGGATATCTGGTGTGGTTGTGTACTTCAGTGATGATAACTCGGTCGGTCAATTTGGTATCCAGAGTGTCTCAGGATACGACGGCGGAAAACGTTGAGATGCCGTTCCTGTCTGGAGTAGAGGTGCCATGTCTCGCTGCCGTAAAGTAGTGTACTGAGGACGCACGCCTTATAAACAGCAATCTTGGGGTTTGAAATCGGTTTTCTATTTTCCCAGACTCTCTTTGTCAGCCTGGTAATTGTGGAGAGTGCTCGTCCAATTCACCTGCTGGTTTCAGGGTCCAAGAGGTTGTTAGTGATAGTAGAGTTGCGTAAGTGAATTTATAGGCCACCTCCAGCTGGTAGTTGTTGATGGTAATGGAGCGTGTGTGTGTAAGGAGGTGCTTGACACCTTGGCCCAGTATGTTGGTTTCGTCTGTCAAACAGTTAGGCTAAATTCCTGGCAAGCCCTTGAGATTTTGTCCGCGAGGTACTGCATCTGTTCGTTAGAATGCGCTTTCAATGCTGTATTGTCTGCAAACAGTATTTCTCTGATAAATATCAGACGAACCTGAATTTCGCTTCTGGCCTTGACGGCCAAAATAGTTTCCCATCTGATCTAGTTTGGAGGTAGATACCATCAGTTAATGTCTGAAATGGTGTTTCAGCATGACAGCGAAGGTGAAAAACGGGGCAGCGGAAAACACACAGCGAGCAAACACACAGCCCTGCTTTACACCGCTGCGTATGTTAAACGTCTCCGAAGAAGAACCATCAAATTGAACGACACCTTTCATGTCCGCGTGAACCAATTGGACAATCCTGAGAAGTCTTGCCAATCCTTTGATCAGGCCGTCTCTACTCTACAGGCCGTCTCTACTCGGGAAAAAACCTAAAGCTGTCGAAAATAGATCATGCCGATGGTGGAGCGTCCTATCTTGAAACCATATTGAGATTCAGGGTACATCCCCTCAGCGATTTTCTGTAGTCTATACAGTATCACGCAAACAAAGGCCTTGCTGAAGATGCTTAACATTATTATTATTATTATTATTATTATTATTATTATTATTATTATTATTATTATTATTATTATTATTATTATTATTATCATTATTAAGGAGGCAAGCTGGTAAAATCGCTAGAACACCAAGCTTAATATTTAGTGGCATTTCGCATGTTCTGAGTTCAAATGCAGCCGAGGTTGAATTTACATTTCATCCTTCCAGGATCGAGGAAATATGGACCGGTTGAACACTAGGTTCGATGCAATCATCTAGGCACTTCCCCCAAAATTTCAGAGTATCCAGCTATTGTAGGAGGGGTTATTAAGAAGGTGCTGAACTGGCAGAATCGTTAGCGCTCTGGACACAATGCCTTTACCTTCTGAGTTCATATTCTGTCGGGGTCAGTTTCGCTTTCCACCGTTTTGAGGCCGATAAAATAGGTATCAGCTGAGCACTGGGGTCGATGTAATCAAATAGGTTTCTCCCACAAAATTCCAGGCCTTGTGCCATTAGTAGAAAGGATTATTATTATTATTGTATGCTTGACTTTTGCTTTACATTTGTACAAGTTGACTCCAAGTCTCACCCAGACACCTCAAAAGACAAGTTAGAAGTTCATGTTGGTGTTATGCCTAGGGTGCCATATATTTGGTTTTGTGCATAGTGTTGTTCTAGAGAATGTTTAACAAATCATAAGATGATTATGTGTTTGTTTTAAAACTTGAGATTACGTGCAAAGTATTTTGCGTAGGATATGGGCAGTTCCAATGAGCACTATCTTTTGAATTTATGCCATTTTGGGGTTTCCTGGTATCTGAGCTAGGTAGCAGTCAGCCCCTTTTGCTATCATTATCATTATTATTATTATTATTTTATGTTTGACTTTTGTTTTGCATTTGTACAAGTTGGATCCAAGTCTCACCCAGAGACCTCAAGAGACAACAAGTTAGAAGTTCATGTAGGTGTTATGCCTAGGGTACCATATATTTGGATTTGTACAGTTTTGTTCTAGGGAATGTTTAAGAAACCATAAGAAAATTATGTGTTTGCTTTAAAATTTGAGATCACATAGACAGTATTTTACGTAGGATATGGGCAGTTCCAATGAGCACTATCTTTTGA
>NC_068983.1:45627533-45629064 GCF_001194135.2 Octopus bimaculoides
TAGTAGTAGTAGTAGTAGTAGTAGTAGTAGTAGTAGTAGTAGTAGTAGTAGTAGTAGTAGTTGTTGTATTGGGGGAGAGTGCAGTGCATGCCATTAAGTGACACTGGGGAAAATATACGAAGCCCACTATATCCATCATGAGTACCTCTCTGATAATATGAGATCATTTGAAGTGGCGACCTCGCAAAATCGTTAGCACGTTGCACAAAAAGCGTAGTGTCAGTTCTCCTGGCGTTTGTGTTTTGGGTTCAAAATCCGCCAAGGTCATATTTGCTGTTCATCCCTTTGGAGTCCTTAAAATAAAGTACTTATAAACTAATGGGTTCATGTAATCGACTTACCTCATGCCCTCAACATTACTGCCCTTTTGCGAAAATTTCAAATCATTAATATTATTATCACTGAGTAAAAATATAAGTTTTATGTTCACCGTTATTACTTTCGTCGTCGTCATAACCACCACAATCACCCCCACCATCATCACCACCGCCATATCATCCTTCGCCTCATCCTCATCATCAAGAAGAACAACTAGAAGAGCAACATTAGCAACAACAACAAAGACAAACAAAGTCATCAGAAAATCTTTTTAAAAAAGATCAATTTCAACAATAACAACAACAACAATAACAACAGCACTGTGCTCATTATAACAATTATAAATGACAAAAACAACAATGACAATATGAACCACATCACTAAGACTTTGCTATATAAACAATCAACAACAACTACAGCAATAACAACAACAACAACAGTGATTCCACTACAACAGTATAGTATTTTACAGACCTTTATAGAATCTCTGTTTTATAGCTACAATATGTTGGCAGACGATTAATATCATCTCTTTGATGCTTTCTGCTTTTCATGCCGTCTTATGTTTCTGTTTTTTGTGGATAGTTTTTGCAGTTAATATTTTTTCATGAAATTCCAGAATCAAAGTTTCTCAAATAAAAGAACAAGATCAACACAAATGTATTTACTTATTCATGCAATTTGTATTAGATATATCTACCAATCAACCTAAATTCCTATGTATATACGTATGTAACCACGACTACGTATGATACGATGGTATTTATGCTCTTTATGTAACTACCGAATTAATTTACCTACTTTTCTTCGAACCAAACAGGGAGCGCCTATGCCGTCGTCGTCATTCGACTGATGGAAATACAAGCTACAATGTCTCGAATCACGACAAGGCGTCTTGAAAAGGTAAGGCAACGTTGCATTATATGCGGAAGAACAAGTTGACTAGAGGCTGAGGAGCAGACCGACTGTCTATCATTTTCTCCTGAGAAGTGTGCAAATATATACATACATGTATACACACACATATGTGGTTGTATGCATATGTACATATATAGGTACTACTAAAGCAGCACGGTCCCGAACGCGCAGTCGCGCGTCCGCGCTAGCTAGTCGTAAGTGGTCGATCCTAACTCTAACCCTATCCCTAACCCTAACCCGCGTGTGCAAATGAATATGGGTTAGGGTTAGGATCGACCACTCACGACTAGCTAGC
>NC_068983.1:45629242-45630708 GCF_001194135.2 Octopus bimaculoides
GCGTATAAGGGCAAAACTAGTTTCAGAAATTCAGTGTCCAGTCCATTTTATGTTATTGCTGCTAATGATATGTGAGTCTCACGATACTTTTGGTCTAAAATGTAGCAAACGAATACGGTTCAATGCAACCATGTCTTCATCTAAAAATGTTATCTTAACTAAAATGTCTACAATGGAAAATATAACGTTTTAAAGATACATACCTTATGACTGGGTGGGCATTGCTGGTCTGCATTTGATCCTGTGTATGTTAGGTTTGAAGTACTGGCACATTCTTTTTCTTTTCTATTCTAGGTACAAGGCCCAAAATTTGGGGGGAGGGGGGGGCAGTCGATTAGATCGATCCAAGTATATCACTGGTACTTAATTTATCGACCCGGAAAGGATGAAAGTCAAAGTGGACCTCAGTGGAATTTGAACTTAGAACATAAGGACAGACGAAATACCGCTAAGAAGTTCGCCCGGCGTGCTAACGTTTCTGCCAGCTCGCCGCCTTTGGCACTCCATCCATTAAGACACCGAACATTGTAGTTGATCCGATCAACGGAACAGCCCGCTCTAGAAATTAACATGTAAGTAGCTGAGCACTCCATAGTCACGCGTACTCTTAACCTAATTCCCAGGGAGATTCAGCGTGACAAAGCTGGCCCTTTCAAATACAGGTACAACTCATTTTTGCCAGCTGAGTGGACTGTGAGCAACTAACGCACTGCTGAAGGACACAACGTCTTGCTGAACGACACGACGCACTACCGGATTTCGAATTCTCGACCTTGCGATCGTGAGCCGAATACCCTAACCACTAAACCACGCATCTTTACACTAGCCTTCAGTTTGAACTAGCTTGGGGTTAAATAACAACTATAAATTCTGCACAGTATATTACAATAGCAAGAAGGCGGCTAGCTGGCAGAATCGTTAGCATGCCGGGCGAAATGCTTAGCGATATCTCGTCTGTCTTAACGTTCTGAGTTCAAATTCAGCTGAGGTTGACTTTGCCTTCCATTCTTTCCGGATCGATAAATTAAATACCAGTAACATACTGGAGTCGATCTAATCGACTGGCCCCTTCCCCCAAAAATTTCGGGCTGTGTGCATTGAGTAGAAAAGAATACTGCAATAGCAAGCGGTAATCAGAAAAACACAATGTTTCAATATTAACTTTCTTTTATTCGTTTCAGCCATTTGACTGGTGCCATGCTGGAGCACTTCCTTTAGTCGAGCAAATCGACTCCAGGACTTATTCTTTGTAAGCCTAGTACTTATTCTATCGGACTCTTTTTGCCGAACCGCTAAGTTACGGGGACGTAAACCCACCAGCATCGGTTGTCAAGCGATGCTGGGGGGACAAACACAAACACACACACACATACACACATACATATATACACACACACACATACATACATATACATACATATATATATATATATATATATATATATATATATATATATATATATATA
>NC_068983.1:45632089-45634271 GCF_001194135.2 Octopus bimaculoides
GTTTTGAATCAAATCCCAAAGATGTCAGCAAAATACACACTCGCCAAATCATGCCCTTCGATTTAACAAATTATAACCTCGCTCGGAAATCTATGTTTTCGTTGTTTCAAAGTTTTACACCATTGTTCTCCTATAAATGAATATAAAATATGGCAATATACATAGACAATTGAGTCCGTTTTTACGTTCTGAGTTCAAATTCCGCCGAGGTCGACTTTAATTGTCATCCCTTTTGGAACCGATAAAATAAGTACTAATTGAACACTAGGGTCGATATAATCGATTAACTTCCAGCCCCAAAATTACTGGCCTTGTGCCAAAATTTGAAACCAATATAGGCAGTTAAAGGTGACGAAATGGCTGAATTGTTTACCGCGCCCAACAAAACGCTTAGCAACATTTCTTCCGACTTTACGTTCTGAGTTCAAATGCCGCCGGGGTTGACTTTGCTTTTCATCCTTTCGGAGATGAAATAAATACCAATTGAACACTGGAATCGATATAATTGACTTATCCCGCAGCCCCAAAATTGCTGGCCTTGTTCAAAATCTTGAAGCCTATATATATAAACAGTTGAAGGCAGCGAGCTGGCAGAATTGTTACTGCGTCGGACTAAATGCTTAGCGGCTTTCCTTCCGAATTTATGTTCTGTGTTCAAATGCTGTCGGGGGATTTACCTTTCATCTTCTCGTGATCGATAAAATAAGTACCAGTTGAACACTCAGAGGGATGTAATCGGCTTTCATTCCTTCTCTGAAATTGGTGATCTTGTGTCAAAATTTGAAACCAATATGAATTGACACTTAAACAAAATACCTCTATGTATGTAAATCGGGTCATTTTACCTCCTTCGTTCCAGTCCACCAAGATCAAACTTGCATTGTATAATCCAAGATGCATAGCTTATTCGAACTTTCGAAAAAATATTAGAACTGATAATATAGGGGGATTTACCAAAGGCGGCGTGCTGGCACGCCGGACATTGATATTTCACTTATTTAGCGGTATTTCACCCATTTTACCTTCTGAGCTCAAATTCAGGCGTGGCCGACTTTGCCTTTCATCCTTTCGGGGTAGATTAAATGAGTAGCAATTAAACACTGGGTTCAATGTTATTGTCTTAAACCCTCTCCTAAAATTTCTGGCCTTGTGCCAAAATTTGAAATCAATGTACTAGGATACATTTACATTTCTTCTTTTTTGAAATATTGGGTTGTCCGGGAAGTTCGTGCCGATTTATAGTAGCTTACCTTTCGACTTATTTGCCATTAAACCACCTCAATTCTGGGAAGAGGGTATTTTCAAGTTAAAGGAAAGATGGAGACGCATTGTGCAACAAAATGGTTCATATTTGGTTGATTAAAAATGTAATGGCAAGTATTTATTGAACTTTTTCTTTCCTTTAAAAATCGGCACGAACTTTCCGGACAACCCAATATTATGATAAGCAGATGAGTCCGTACCATATTTTAGAGTCTTGACGACCTATGATGTGTCTTGCGCAATTTACAGTGGAGGAGCTCATCACATACATGTTTAAACACCAACGCTTTTTCCAGAGAAATAAAGTGAGCGTGAGAAGAATGAGAAGATGTATAACAATACTACTATTTTACTGACCCCGAAACGATGAAAGGCAAAGTTGACCTCAGCGAGAATTGAGTTCGGAGTGCAGAAAGCTGGAATGAATACAACAAAGTTATTTAACCTGATACGATAATGAATCTGCCAATTCAAGGTCACACCTTTAAAATAAAGTGGTCATTGAATCCAGCTTAGATATGTGGTCTTGCGTTTAAAGAAAAAAAATCATTACCATTTGAAAGTAACAGAATGAGGAATATACAATTTATTCAGTCTTTTATTCTTTACATTATGTGTTTTGATTTCATCAGATTTTCCCTTCCCTCCTCCGAGTTCCCATGATTTCTTTTCAAAGAACAAAGGCCATTATAATAGCATCATGTGTTTACAATGTCTTTGAAGTATTGTCTGACATTTTTCTTTTCCCTTTCAAATTTTCTTTCGCGTTACTATTTCCCAGGTTCTCTTTCAATAACATGCTCACACACACACACACACACACACACACACACACACACACACACACACACAAGAAACACACACACACACAAAACACACACACACACGCACACTCACATACGAATTTAAGATTAAAATA
>NC_068983.1:45634987-45637953 GCF_001194135.2 Octopus bimaculoides
AATTGCACATACGCCAGTGTATATTCCTTAAAGGTAAAACAACAACGACAACAACAGCAATAATAATAATAATAATAATAATAATAATAATAATAATAATAATAATAATAATAATAATAATAATAATAATAATAATAATAATGATAATAAAAAGGAGTAGCAGTAAAGAGATATCTGTGTTTCAGATAAGTATAAAGAAAAGAAATGGTGTTAAGTATTTTCTTATGTGAAGATATTTGGCTACATATAGATTGCTCATGTTAAACAGTTTTGTGGTGAGGCAGATGTTGAAATATAAATATCAGTTTAATGAAGACTGCTTAAGGCAATAGCATATTGAAAGCATTCGTAGTTGTCCTATTGCTAAAGGCAAGAAACATTGGCGACTGGTTAGTAATTGTGTGTATCAGATAGGATATATCTTCTAGTTGAGGATCTCACACAAAAACAAGCTTGTTCTTCTTATATATAGAGTCACAACTGTTCGAATCAATAGACTGGTGTTTAAAAACATACATGGTGTATATGCTTTCCAAGTCTTTCCACCCGTCCATACATCTATGAATTGATCCATTTAACTATCTGTCCTCCTTTCTCTTTCTCTTTCCATCTCATCTCTCTCCCTCTCTCTCTCTCTCTCTCTCTCTCTCTCTCTCTCTCTCTCTCTCTCTCTCTCTCTCTCTCTCTCTCTCTCTCTCTCTCTCTCTCTCTCTCTCCATATACGGGTATGAATATGTGTGTGTATACATTCATATATGTATGTACATATATATGTGTGTATGTATGTGTATATATTATATAAAAAATGAAAAAAATGCATTTGAAATAAACAACGAGATAAAAGCGTATACGTATATTGAGGGTACAACCAAACGAGAGACAGACACAAAGGGTCCATAACTCTTCCTCAGTTGTCAACCAAAATGGTAATACTCAGTTTCGCACTATTAATGATAAGATCGAGACCTTCTCATATTGGTGGTGGCTGCGAAAATCGTAGAGAACGTCGGGCCTCAGGCAAACAAAAAAGAAAAACACAGAGTGGACATACGAAAGTTAAAAAAATGTAATCAAAGATGATGGACAAAGACAAAGTAAATAGGAAACGAGCGAAATACGGCCCTAGGGTCAAAAAGACAAGAGTGGTGGGTAACGCTTAGAAGAAATCCTAAAGGTTATAGACATAGCAAGACAAAGAAATGTTTTGCGACCGAATGGCTGGGCGGCCGGTGTGAAAAGGAGAAAGAAGGGAAGCTGGCTACGGGTCAGGTGTCAGCAATAGGTAGAGGAAGAAAATGGTGAGAATAGGGGAAGAAATAAAGGGGGAAGGGGGAAGGAGAAAGGCTACAAATACGAATATTAAGGCGTGAAAGAAAGAGAGGGAAAAGGAGGAAATGGACTGGCTAGAAATAGAAGTAAGAGGGCAAGAGTGAAAAGAATAAATAGTGAAGGCAGAGTATAGCCACACAGAATATATATAAACTTACTGTTAAAAATGTCGGGCATGCGCGCGTACCGTTACTTAATAAATGAAAAAATGCATTGTAAATAAACAACGACAGATAAAATACGTATACGAATACAGTAATCCCTCGACTATCGCGGGTGTTACGTTCCAACCACTACCACCCCTCCCCGATAGATGAAAAACCACGAAGTAGAAACACTACTGTATTGCATATTTTTTTTAATTAATTTTTATAAGCTCGGAAGGTTGGGTCTCCAGCCAGGCCTTTCGCGACACCCTTAAATCCAGGAACTTTTCAGCACCCCCTCGTATAGTTTCCAAAACCATTTACAATGCTATTCTCAGGCAGGTTTATCTTGTTGATCACAAAATGAAACACCAGCACCAGAATCTTTTAAACGTTTAAAACCAGAACGTTTAAAATATATATGATTATGGAGCATTCTAATGAAAACAGCAGTTCGGTGTAAACAAAATAGAACTTATATTGTTCTATGGGACATGGAACGATAGTTATGCAAAGTTATAGAGAAGAGCTAGACGGCGGTTGTCAGGTCAGGTACGAGGGCATGTGCCGTTACAACAGTCGCAGCCGTCACTTCATCCACCAATTTTCGGAATGAGTACGTGTGATCTTGGCAACCCACCGAACAGTGACCCAGTCTGATCCCATCACCGCAAGGCATTTCCTCATCAGCCGTCACCATGGGGCATTTAGCCAACTAACACAAGCCGTCGTCTCAGCCGGATCCTCAGGGAAGAGAACACAGTACGCAAGATCCACCTTGGAAGGTCGAGCAACATGACCAAACGCTCTAAGCAGATGTAGATCTTATTAAAATTTTGGAACAAATCTACAATAGACGAATGTGAAACTTAGACTTGTATTAAGATTATAGATTTTCGCTGTGTAACCAGCGATTTGCATTAAAAAAAAAAAAAAACTAGAAAAGCTAGAATTTTCCAAGAAAGTAAAAATGACTCAGACTGGCTCACATATTTTAAATCTACTTGTTTGCTTACAGTGAACATTTTAAAAGCATTTCTGAGAGATACCCCACTTGAATTTCCAAGAATAAACATATGTGTACAATTATATTTGTATATAAGTTTTATACTCAGCACCACAGTTTGATGTGCGTCAATATATAAACAGATTCACCTCAATATAGACACAAACAAACATGCACACACTGACATGCTCATAAACCACAGGAATTATCCCGACTCAAAACAAATAAAGTTGTGCCGCTTTACTTCAATTTTATAAAGAACTCATGGAGTCTTAAGAAAATAATATACATAGTATATACATACGAATGTAAATGTATAACTACAAACAAATTATGCACGCGTATATGCATTCTTCAATATAAACACAGATACATAGATAAGAATAGATATCTCTATCTATCTATCTATCTATCTATCTATCTATCTAAATATATATATATATATATATATATATATCTGTCTATCATCTCTCTCTCTCTCTCTC
>NC_068983.1:45637963-45640081 GCF_001194135.2 Octopus bimaculoides
TCTCTCTCTCTCTCTCTGCACACACACACACACACACACACACACACACATATATATATATATATATATATATATGTGTGTGTGCGTGTGTGTGTGTGTATGTATATAGTTCAGAAAGCAGATCTAAAAGCACTGAAAGGCAGTGCTCCAGCATGGCTCCAGTAAAAGAATGAAAGAACATATATATATATAAATGTATATATAAATACACACACACACACACGCATATACATGTATGTATGTATGTATGTATGTATGTATGTATGTATGTATGTATGTACGTATGTATGTATGTGCGTATATGTGTATGTTATTGTTCAGTTTTATCTCAAAATTTCTTGCCAATAGAGAAAGCGCCGGTTCAAGGTACCTTCAGGCATCTTCATTGGAATTTCAACATCAACAACAGAGTATTTTTGTTTGTTTGTATGTATGTATGTATGTATGTATGTATTTATGTATGTATGTATGTGTGCATGTATATATATATATATATGTGTGTGTGTGTGTGTGTGTGTGTGTGTGTGTGTCTATTATGCTTGTATACATATATATACTGATGTATTTATGTATATATGTACACGCAGACATGTTTTTATATACACGCATGTACATCTCCCACATATAGATATATACATATGCAAAGAGAAAAGTGAAAGAGAGAGATATATAGTCCTCCATGCATACATACATACATACATACATACATACATACATACATACATACATACATACAATGTCATCAAAATATTACAAACATATGCGCCCTAGGTTTTCTGTTAAAATAATATACGGTGATATCCGTTGACCGACTACTTGGAGACGAATATGGAAACTATTTCTGAAGTTAAGAATATCCGTACTTTGCAACACAAAGAATTTTGGCGATACATTTCAATCCAACTTCCGCAAACTGTCAACGCAGCAAACATAGTATGCTCATTTGGAACAAACAAAAAAGTATTGTTCCAGCAATGAGAGCGTTTCCTTTAAAATTTAGAGTAATAAGAATCTTTTCTACTCTAGGCACAAGCCCCAAAATTTTTTGGGGAGGGACCCAGTTGATTAGATTGACCCCAGTATGTAACTGCTACTTAAGTTATCGACCCCGAAAGGATGAAGGGCAAAGTCGACTTCAGCGGAATTTGAACTCAGAACATAAAGACAGACAAAATACCGCTAAGCATTTCGCCCGGCGTGCTTAACGGTTCTGCCAGATTTAGAGTAATAAGAATATCTAAGCAAGGCGCCGCACTGGCAGAAACGTTAGCATACCGGGCGAAATGTTTTGCGGTATTTCGGCTGCCGCTACGTTCTGAGTTCAAATTCCGCAGAGGCCGACTTTGCCTTTCATCCTTTCGGAGTCGATTAAATAAGTACCAGTTACGCACTGGGGTCGATATAATCGACTTAATCCGTTTGTCTGTCCTTGTTTGTCCCCTCTGTGTGTAGCCACTTGTAGACAGTAAAGAAATAAGAAACGTTAGCACGCTAGGCGAAATGCTTAGCTGTAATTCGTCTGCCGTTACGTTCTGAGTTCAAATTCCGCCGAGGTCGACTTTGCTTTTTATCCTTTCGGAGTCGATGAATTAAGTACCAGTTGCGTACTAGAGTCGGTCTAATCAAATAGCCCCTCTTCCAAAATTTACAACCTTGTGCCTATAATAGAAAGGATTATGAGATTCCTAGTGGACTACCGTTTCCTGATCACTTGTGTCATCGACAAACAAATGCTTGCCTGATACGAGTTAATTCATTAGCAGTGAAAAGTATTTCATAAGTCTCTGTAGCGCTTTTACCCAGTTTCACACAAGACCTCATCATTGCACAGAGAGCTTCAAAATAGTCTTCATGCACCGTCTTCATTCTGCAAACCAGTCAGGTGTGACAAGCAACATTTAGTAGCGTATATTCAAAGTGTTGTTACAGCCGTCTCCTTTAATCTGGAATAATAAGAGTTGGCAAGTCAGCTTATTAGATACATAGTAATTATATACTACAATGATAATAATCTAAAACAGTTATAACTGCCTCTCATAGAAACATTTGAAAGTTTCTGGAATGCACCTGGTAATTATAATATTGTAATTAAAATATTGTGCGAATACGTGCACGTAT
>NC_068983.1:45650906-45655085 GCF_001194135.2 Octopus bimaculoides
ATTATTATTATTATTATTATTATTATTATTATTATTATTATTATTAGTAGTAGTAGTAGTAGTAGTAGTAGTAGTAGTATTGAAGCAGCGAGCTGGCAAAGCCGTTAGCACGCTGCACGATATACTTAGCAGTATTTCGCCCGTCGCTACGATCTGAGTTCAAATTCCGCCGATGTCGACTTTGCGTTTCATCCTTTCGGGGGTTGATAAATTGAGTACCAGTTGAATACTGAAGTCAATGTAACCAGCTTAACCACACCACCCAAATTTCAGGCCTTGTGCCTATAATAGAAAGGATTATTATTATTGTTATTGTTTTTGTTGTTGCTGTTGTTATTAAGGCGGCAAGCTTAGCGGCATTTCGTCAGTCTATATGTTCCGTGTTCAAAGTCTACTGAGATCAATTTAACCTTTCATCTGTTCGGGGTCAATAGAATAAGAACTAGTTGATCACTGGGGTCGAAGTAGTTGAATGTCTTACGTAGGATGTGGGTTGTGCATAGTTGGGCTATGAACAAATAGCAAAGTCGCGATCTTTGGTATGATTTCTATGTTTTTTTTCCACATTTTCTCATTAACTAGCAATCCGCTATTGGTCAACTTTGCATTTTTTTTTTTTTTGCCGTACGGAAAGCCTATTTCCATTCAAATCTTTGTATTTTGACATCTTTTCAATCTCCTGCTTAATGCTTAGTTCAGACGGGGGCAAGATGTCTATTAAGGAACATACTTTCGTTCCAGTCATTAAGAATGTCTTGTGGACAGTTTAGCTTCATCGATTACTTTGTCAGGGATACAACATATAAATAAGGTCTTGTCTTTCTCATGTACCATGATTAGTACACGTTTTTTTTTACCCATATTTTAACCGTTGTTACTTACATGTGCCGGTATACTACCCCGTGGACATAACAACAGACGCGATCGAGTCTAACAAATACTGGAAAACTGGAAATATGATCAATAGTCTCATTGTATTGAAATCAAAATCGATATTTGATGTAGGCAAGTTTCATTATTTTAGGTTTACAATTACTTTTGCTAAGCAATGGCAGATAAACCCAGACCTATTTCTGTCTTTAGTTCAAGCTACCAAGCCATTGCTGGTTTATACATTGGTATACTTCCTGTATGTCGTGTTGAGTCAAACTGAATATTGGCCATGGAGTGTTTTTTCCTAATTTCTTTTTTAGTACGTTTTTCAATTCTGCTTTAACCTTGTTTTGTTATTAGTTAGTTTGGCTGTGTTTTGTCCTTATGTGCATACTTAGCTTCAAGTTTGTGTTTTATTGTTTCCTTACTTTTGAAAGTCTTGCTTCGTCTAATCAAGTTTTCTTCACAATAAACCTCTGTAAATTCGTTGACCTGTTCGCATTTCTAAATTTTCCACGCTTCGTTTTTTTTATTCTTCACAGATTATACGCCTTTTTTTTATTACCCGTCTTTATGAATATAGTGATGGTATTCAGTAGGAGTATGACTCTTCAATATAATGTCCATTGGTTGACTGCTTGCTTTTAATTTCATTTTTACTTTGGTCGCTATCAGTGAAAAACCTGTGTGGCCTTCGGTACTGGACTATTACAGTATTTTCATATCGAGATCACATTAAATTTATGTAGACTATTCTTCACATGTCCTGATATGGGCAGTAATATTTTTGTTGCTAGTTCATTCTTCCGTGGACATACTTGGTCTGCTTTAACTAGTCTTGGTCTATTTTTTGTTCGTTTTTGTACTTATTCAAAAGTTGGAGTGGGGGTGCAATGGCCCAGTGGTTAGGGCAGCGGAGTCGCGGTCATAGGATCGCGGTTTCGATTCCCAGACCAGGCGTTGTCAGTATTTATTGAGCGAAAACACCTAAAGCTCCACGAGGCTCCGGCAGGGGATGGTGGCGAACCCTGCTGTACTCTTTCACCACAACTTTCTCTCACTCTTACTTCCTGTTTCTCTTGTGCCTGTAATTCAAAGAGTCAGCCTTGTCACACTGTGTCACGCTGAATATCCCCGAGAACTACGTTAAGGGTACACGTGACTGTGGAGTGCTCAGCCACTTGCGCGTTAATTTCACGAGCCGGCTGTTCCGTTGATCGGATCAACTGGAAACCTCGACGTCGTAAGCGACGGAGCGCCAACAACAATTCAAAAGTTGGTATCGCTTATCTTTTTTTTTTTCTGGGTCCAAACAGTGCACTTGTTTCTTATCTCTCCTTTTATAAATTACTTAAGTAACATAATTTTTTATTAAAAAAATACTTGTAAGATATAAAATAGGTATCAACAGCTTTTACTAGAATTCTTTCGTCATTTACTCTTAGTATTCAAAAGTCTGTTGAGTTTTGTTTTGCTTGTCTCATGCTGGGTTTTTTCTCATCTAAGCATATGTTGATCATTATTTAACAATATACTTTATATATAATAATCACTTGTAAGTCATAAGCTAAGTATCAGCTGTACTTACCCAGGACCTTTTCTCAATGTTTTGTTTATGTTCATACATTTCGTTTTGTTTTGCTAGTTCCAATTGCTCACGGTTTCTCGTTTACGCACGTGTGGATCATTATTTAAACAATATATTTTACGCGTATTAATTACTTGCATGACATAAAAATATGTATCTGTAGTAATTAATAGGATCATTTCGTTCCGTTTTTGTTTTATTTAACAATACATTTTGTGATAATCACATGTCATTTGTACTTAGATCAGATCGTTTATTTCAAAATAAAGTCTTGTGTTTATTTCGTAAATAAACGCCCGAGTTATTTTCCGTCTACGTATGTGTAGATCGTAATTACTATTACAATTGCTGCTGTAGTCGTTGTTGTTGTTGTTGTTACCGGACTTGTGCCAAAATTTATTATTATTATTATTATTATTATTATTATTATTATTATTATTGCTGCTAGTGTTATCATTGTTATTGCACAGTTGCCGTTACACGGTAATTTAGTTAGCAGAGATAATTAACCTGAAGTTTGGTGACAGCATGTCTCGCCAACTCATATCTCAAATATCTTTCTTACGATTCTAGTAAAACACGAGCTGGCGCTTTTCTCCAGCTCAACAATAGGAGTTGCAATTCCAGTAGCTTTCGGGTAGCTATTCGGGGTGTCGTGTGGTGTACATGAATTGCTACAGGAACAATTTTCACCCTGTGCTCCACAATCTCGTAATTTCTCTGGCTCCGTCTTCATATTTCTCAATTTTGCTTTTCACGCCAAAGTAAGTGATCTTAGAGTTTTTCTTTCTTTTTTTCTCTTCGCAATCGTATTTGTTCTTATTGATTCGATAGCATGATGAATCTCAATGAAGAAAAGCCATAGAGTCTTGTAATAATCATTCAAAATGACAGCCTCTGGTTTGTGTTTAAAGGCGTTAGCATACCGGACAAATTTATCAGCGGTATCCTTCCAGCTCTTTACGCTCTGAGTTCAAACCCTATCGAGGCCAATTTGGCCTTTTTTCCTTTAGGGACTGATAAAATAAAGGCGGTGAATCGACAGAATCGTTAGCACGCCTGGCAAAATGCATAGCGCCTTTTCGTCCACCTTTACATTCTGAGTTCAAATGCAGTCCGAGCAGATTTTGTCTTTTATCTTTTGGGGCTCAATAAAAGATGTACCAGTCGAGAAATGAGGTCGATGTAATCGATTAGTCTCTTGACCCAAAATTTCAGGTTTGTGCTTAGAATAGAAAAGATTATTATTAAGATTTTTCTTTTAATGAGATTTTGTTGGAACTCCTGGAGTCTTGTTTGCCTAGCGGGTTTGCTATCTACAGCCTTTGGTACCATGCTCTCTGTTCTTTTCAACTAATACTTTCTTGATGATTATGGTCGTGCAAACCATTTTTGTAACAGCTCTACTGGGCACTCTATTATTATTATTATTATTATTATTATTATTATTATTATTATTATTATTATTATTATCATCATTATTATTATTATGGCACTCCGGGCAAAATGCTTAGCGTCCGTCTTTACGTTCTGAGTTCAAATTCTGCCCAGGTCTATTTTGCCTTTTATCCTTTCACGGTCGATGAATTAAGTACCAGTAAAACATTGGGGTCGACGTAATCGACTAGTTACCTTCCCCAAAATTTCAGGCCTTGTTTATATTAGAAAGGATTATAATAATAATAATAATAATAATAATAATAATAATAATAATAATA
>NC_068983.1:45657094-45658606 GCF_001194135.2 Octopus bimaculoides
AAATAAAACTACTGAATAATAATAATAATAATAATAATAATTATTATTATTATTATTATTATTATTATTATTATTATTATTATTATTATTATTATTATTATTATTATTATAAGAGCAGGGAGCTGGTAGAATCGTAACCATGTCAGGCGATATGCTTTGTGGCATTTCCTCCGTCTTTACGTTCTGAGTTAAAATTTCGACTTTACATTTCGATAAAAAAAAATGCCTCAGTTGAGCCCTGGGGTCGTTGACATTGATTTCCATTTCCTTGAGGTTGGTCTACCTGAACCAAAATTTGAAATCGTACTCACTGTTGTTGTTGTTGTTGTTAATGTAAATGGGCATCAAACGTCAGAGATCATATGATAGAGTAATTTTTAAAACAGGTGATAATAACAGAAATAAAACACTTTTGCCCTGTTTCAACTTTCATGTGACAAAAATGCTTTTAAGAATATTTTAAGAGTAATTTTCCTTATATTTCTTTTGACATTTAAATTTTGTACATTTATTTCTGCAAACGTCCTTATTTGCTTTTTATATCACTCTTCAAATTACTGTCTCTCTGACAGCGAGGAAAAAATTTAAACCACAATAATGGTAGCAGTCAGTAATTCGTAAGATGTTTGCAAACATTAAGGTAGAATTTCAAAAGGAAACCCAGAAAACATGACAATTAAAGTAACAGAAACTGTTTCAAGCTCTGATATTTAAAATAACGTTGTCAAAAATATGAAACAGTAAAAGGGAGGAAGATGTCAGCTAAAAGGACAATAACGAAAGTAGCAAAAATAACAACACTAAGTCACCTTACATGCCAAAAGAGGTGCTGGGGATGAGTCAATTCTAAGCAAATGAAAACATTGTGTAATACAAATAGAGCACCTGATGCCCGAGAAATTTCACCGAAAAAATGCCACGGAAAATAGCGAATTGGCAGAGTTGTCATGTAGTGTCCGACAGGATGCTCCGTGTATATGTTCTGACTGGAAGTGCTCTGAGTTCAAAATCCGCTGAGGTTGACTGTGTCTTTCATCTTTTTCGGGGTCTATAACGCCCTCCTAAGTTTAAAACAAAGCATATCTCTGGTTTTCAGAAAAGAACCTGAATGGCATTGTCATATATCCTTAAAAGTAAAGTTGGAGGAAGCGGTTACCGATGCGTGATCTTTGGACGGGAGCGGAGTGTATGGAATCGTAAACCACTTACTCAAAACTATGGACGACCCAAAAAAGTAAGGTATTACTCCTGTTGCACATTTTCTGACAGGATGGTGCCTCATGAGAATAAAACAAATGTCAGGAGTATTTGTGCCGATGTAGGCCCCTTATACATTGTCACATTTGTATCTCCGTACATGTAGATAATGTATTCTTAGATAGCAAGCAACAACGTGAATGGATACGGTTTATAGTGACATCCAGCTTTTATATCTCACAAAGGCCACAAACAAACATATCCTGGAGTGGTAGAGTATTTATATTATTTATATTATTTACATTTGAAGGATAT
>NC_068983.1:45658705-45664390 GCF_001194135.2 Octopus bimaculoides
GAGTTCTCATTCCTAAAGTATTTTTCGATGTTATTATTATTATTATTATTATTATTATTATTATTATTATTATTATTATTATTATTATTATTATTATTATTACGCCATATGCTCGTGGGCATATGGCGTAATGGTTAAGAGCGCGGGCTACTAACCCCAAGATTCCGAGTTCGATTCCAGGCAGTGACCTGAATAATAATAATAATAATAATAATAATAATAACAACAACAACAACAACGAAAAATACCTTAGGAATGAGAACCCAGGTTCGAAATTTCCCCAAGACTCCTGATGAAGGCTGGAGGGTATATCAGCGGAAACGTTGTGTTAACAACAAACAAGATGAGGACAAATACCCGTCAATTGTAAATAATGTAAATAATGTACATAATTCCTCATCACTTAAATATAGAACTGTGGTACAGTATTGTAGAAGCAGAGACGAGATCAATCAGAATTGTGGTCCCACTTACAATTCGTAGAGTAGTTAAGTCCAATTAAAGGTTGCCAGCATCATTTTCCTTCAAGTTCAAACGAAAGGGGGAAACCGAGGTTGTTGTAACTACTGCTTCTGCAACGACTTTCAATACTTCCACAGAAATACAAACCGCAGAACAGAGAACAGCTGAAGTGGAAAAAGAAAGAGAATCATATCATCCTTATCTTACGGGTGAGCCGATGAGATAAAATACAAAGACACCTGGGGGACTTCAGAAGAGATTAAAGAAGTATGAGTCTACATTAAAAGCAAGTTAGAGACCGGAAGTATTTTTACTTCTGGAGGACCCAAAAGTAACACTGTATCTTTGGCTTGCTCATAGCCTACTTGATTTTATGAGTCTAAAAGAAAATAAAACAAATACTGCATTGACTGAAGGGGAGTTGGGGTAGAATGTTAGGTGGCCCTTAAATGTTAGCTATTTTGAAATCAATAAGGTTTACGTAGTTATGTGAGAATCATTACGGTTCAGTTGAAACCGAAAATGCTCAAAGGCAAATCCGAATATTCTAAGGTTGAGCAGGGACGTGGTGTTGTGGACTATCATAATGCTACGAATGTGTTCTCATCTCTCCTCTCTCTAGCCGGGGTTCTTGCGTTTGTTTTGTTTTGTTGTTTTTTTTACAAATTTCTTTTATGTTTGTATTTTCAGATGTATTGAGACTAGTTTCCCTATATAATTTGCGTGATGTTGATAGAATTGATATTTTCTGTATGCTATGCACATTAGTAAATCCTAAGCTTCTTTTATGTATTTGTCTGCCTATTGTTTTCAGTAGTTTTCCCTGTAGATAATACGAGAGTTCTTTTTTGTTTTCATTCCCCCATACATTCACCTTATTTCTATATCCAGGCCCTTAAATTTGAGAAATTTCCGTATTTCTTTATCACATATAAGACTGTTTCATTTATTGATAAACTATTTCACTTTAGAACTGATACTTTGATTAGAAGACGCCTCTTTTCCAGAGGTCTTTCAAAACAATAGAAGAAAAATTTTATTTCTTCACTCTATTTAAGAGGATAAGAATACACACGAATATAGTTACTTCGTCATTCTTTCAGATGTTTTTTTTTTCTGTGTGTTTACGTCATGTCTTTTCTGTTGATATTTCATAATACCGACACATATTTCTGTGTTTAAGTGTCCCACCTCCATCACACTACTGAATGTATTCTCTCTTGGCTAAGACTAGACAGACAAGGACGACAAGATTTATATTTCTTTTCAACTTCCACGTACATATTGTATTTGAAGTCTCTTGCGAGAAGGCATAAATTCTGTGCAGTAATTAAAGCTCATTCAATGTCAGCATTGAACCTTATCGCTAAGTTTGCCTTTGTTTATTTCCACCATGTTTAGTTTATTCAGGTATTTGCCGTGTAGAGGCTTTTTTTGACTGCGGTGTAGCAATACGTTTTGCAGTCCACATTATTAACTTGTCTTATTTTGTTATTTCTCCTTTCTCCCTACAGCTGTCTGTCATTTCAGCCGCCATTTAGAATTTGCCAACTTCTTTAACGTTAGAAAACAATGTATTTTGTTTTCATTAAGACAATTGTACATATTTTTCCATTGTTCTTTAAAAGATCTTTTTTAGTCCTCTAGTGATAATTTATTATAGCTTCCTTCTTGCATTAGTCTACTTCCTTTCTATATTTGCATTAAATATAACATGTCTGTGCTAGATGTTTTGTAATGTATTCTAACTGCAATCATTATTTTTCGTTTTTTTTGTTAATTCATGGAGCGAAAAATTGAGAAAATATAGCTAAAAATGTATTGCTGGAACGCATAGAGCATTTATAGATGTTGCCTGTTTTTGTCATTTAACTCTGCTTTAATTATTTATTTACTGTGTTGTACTGTGGCTTAGTACTTCCTAGGTATTTGTTTCCTGCACTTCATCAATTTTAAATTAATCTCTTTTCTTTTCAAGGTCAATTGACTTGGCCGAATATTAAACCAATTCTTCTACTAAATCCATGCATTGTCAGTAGCAGTGTCTCTAGTTATTTATCATATGCAGAGGTGAACTTCATGTCGTTTTATTTTTTAAAAACGTATTTTATTGTTCCCTCTTTGCATTTCTATCTGGATACAGTGTAATTAAACATATCGGTCAAAGGTGTTAGCGCCAGACAGAAAATGAGTGGATAGAAAAAGCATGGAGAGCCTGTTTGCGATAATTTTCTTATGATAAAAATGGAGGTTAGTTTTACAATTTCCGCATTTAACTGTATCTAAAGAACGTTTGCCAATTACTCACGACTTGGTTAAAATATCTCATTATATGAGCAACATTTCTGAAGAGAGCGCTTTCTATGATCTACATGTGGACACTAAGGGAAATATTCTAGCAGCCAATCTATGCCATTTACGAAACCTATATTCTCTACTGATCAGTGAATGTACTTTATAACCAAATGAGCATTTGCAGTGTCTTTTTTCTCCCTTGAAAAAATATATACATTTAACCTTTGCAATATTATTAAAATGAATGGCATTGCAAAGTGTAGGGTCTGTAGTTTTACGGGTGATTATTAATTGGGTAAAATCAAAATGTTTTCCTCTTCAAGGGTTGTCCCTAGCTTCTCCAGTGTTTTATTAAATTTCTTTCGTACTAAATAAGATATTAGATCCCTATATATTCCTGTGATTAATCAGAAGGTTAGGAATTTCTCATTTCCTGCTGCCTTCCAGTTTTTGTATGATAGTCTACGATCATTTGAGACAGTGACCGTTGTTGTGAACAATCTTGCTTATCTTGATACCGTTGCTGTTCACAATCCTCTCCAAAATTGTTTTAGTTCTTTTGCGGTTGAATATGCATTTATTACTTTTTTTTATTTTTTCCTAATTTATAACAAAGTCGTTTGGAGTTGTGGCCAGTCTGCTTTGTTCAAGAAATTCTTGTTGCTTGTCACACCAAACAATTATTCTCAGTTTATTACGATGATCTCTGGCTTCATGCGTTTTGTTTTGTTCTCAAGTTTCTGTTAATACTTGTCTGTCTTTCTCTCTGCTCCCCTCCCTCCCTCGCTCCATCTATCTATCTACCTACCTACCTACCTACCTATCTATCTATCTATCTATCTATCTATCTATCTATCTATCTATCTATCTATCTATCTATCTATTCCCACTCTCTGTCTTTCTCTGTATTCTGCTCTTTCTTTTGGTCTTTTCTTTATTAGTTTAATACATTATTGCAAGATATATGAAAGATATATTTGTTGTACTCGAATTGTTTTTATTTTAGTTAAGGACGTGATATTGATTTTCCTATTTGATTAAGTTTGAGTTTGTATTCTTCTTATTTCATCGTTGAGTTTGATCCTCTGGTGGTGCTTTTATTGACTCCAAGAGCCTCTGTTAAACTAACCAACAACCACATATTTCGAAAGTGTGTATAAAGTGACGAAACCGTATGACAGGAAGTGGTCCAGCGTCCTCGTACTTCTGATTTGTCGGTTTATATTGAATAAGTTATATTACGAGACGGATCCGGCTTTTAACCAAGTAAGACTTGAGAATCAAAAGACAGGCTTACTTTAATGAGGTATTGTGGCTATTGCGAAAAAATTCTGTGGAGAATGCGGTTGAAAGTTTTAAGGACAGAATTTATTTGACAGTCAGAACCTCATCATATTCTTCAACTATTATGTGGGGAGAACAAAGTGATAGGTTCTGTTTACACTTTTCAAATTCACATTAAATAGTTTTAATTTAACGTATAAAGTTCCACTGTTATATACATAACTACCAAATGTAATGTAATATTTGTGGGCAGAACATGAGCGATAATAATAATGTCTTTAGTATTTAGTTGTCTGCTATTAGGAGTACTCCGTCGGTTACGACGACGAGGGTCCCAGCTGATACAATCAACGGAATAGCTTGCTCGTGAAATTAACGTGCAAGTGACTGAGCAATCCACAGACACGTGTACCCCTAACGTAGTTCTCAGGGAGATTCAGCGTGACACAGAGTGTGACAAGGCTGGCCCTTTGAAATACAGGTACTACTCATTTTTGCCAGCTGAGTGGATTGGATCAACGTGAAATAAAGTGTCTTGCTCAAGGACACAACGCGTCGCCGGGAATTGAACTCACGACCTTACGATCGTGAGCCGAATGCCCTAACCACTAAGCCACGTGCCTTCACTACTTGTCTGCCATTAATGAATCATACATTTCACATACACAAGACACACATAGAGAAATATGAAATGCATTAAATGCTTACAAATCCATACGCAGATTCAGTTGTAGTTACATAAGTGGGATATATATTTGTTCATATTTAAACATTGGAATTGAGTTTATGAAATTTTAGGTAATAAATGAGAGAGAACTAAACCCGCAGAACAGATATTAACCAACCGCCGCGTTTTGGTTGAATCAAATATGTTATTACCGTCGAATGGACGGATTTGGTCATGAAACACTGCTTGTTTTCACTCTGAAACTCGGTTATCACCAGCGCATGCTTAGTCTATAGGCATTTATCTCACTCCTTCTCTCTCTCTCCCTCTTTCTTTCTTACTCTCCATTTCACTCACACATTCATATATCCGTGCGAGTGTATTGAGTAGTAATATTAAAAACATGCATACATACATACATACATACATACATTCATACATATGTATATATATATATATATATATATATATATATATATATATGCATGTATGTATATATGCACATACACTAGAACGGAAAACAATTTTCAAAGGTCAAGTCTCTTTATCAAAATAAATCACTTTGCATCATAGGCCTATTCATATACAGTATCAATTCAAGTACAAATATATAAATCATGAACGTGTATAATACATAAATGTACCTGCATTAAAACATTCAGTGTTAGGCATTCAAATTTTACGAATCGATGACGAGGTTAAAAGGTAAGAATCCAAGGAGCGGTAGTGTAACGATGAATTAGGATGAATCTTTAGTGAGTACATATTCTCACTGCACCTTATTGCTCTATAGGAGCACTAATGAGTTGCGCTGTATTGAATGATATCCTTTTGATATACTTCTCATAATTATTCTACACACACACACGCACACACACACACACACACACACACCCACATATATATACATATATACGTATATATATGTATATATATGTATATATATATATGCATATGTATATATATATATATATATA
>NC_068983.1:45666965-45668337 GCF_001194135.2 Octopus bimaculoides
ATATATATCTTCGAAACGTCTAGTTAGAATAGAGACAGCTGATGAATGGACATTCCAAGTGGCTTTCCGTTTTCCTATGTGTTCGTTCCGTTGTCTGTAGTTCATTGTTCTAACGTCCTGTACCCTGATATGCATATATATACACATGTAGATGTAAGTATGTACATATATGTGTGTATACATGTATATATATTCTTTGTATTATATATATATATTGGAAGAATTCACAAAATAAAAACAGACGAAGACAGGTGGTGTAGAAAACAAATAGATGTATTAGTATAACGCTCAGAAATTGAAAAGGTCTTTAACGTTTCGAGCCTACGCTCTTCCACAGAAAGGAACACAGAAAGAAACAAGGAGAGAAAAAAAATGTGTGTAGTGGTAAGCGATCTATCATGCCGAATGCCGGACAGAAGGGTCACACAGGAGAGTTAAGCAAAAGGGGAGATAACAAAGTAATAGTGATCCCAAAACGAAGGTGTGTGTGTGTAAGAGAATGCTGGTGATCTTAACGTATGCATGTGTGTTATGTAGGTGTGAAAATGTGGGGATGGGAATTGGTCAGTGCTGGTGTGTGCGTGGTGGTGTGTTGTGATGTGATGTGATATATATATATATATATATATATATATATATATATATCACGTGATCACGTGACCGACCAGACTGTCAGATGTTGTTATACATCGCTGGTCACAGTGTGCCTTGCATCGTTTTAGCCTTCACATAACGCCACCCAACAGGTCAAGCGACCAAGCCAACACTCCTCACCCCGCCTATGAAAGAGAGACTGGAGCAAATGAAGTGTTTTGCACCAGAAAACAATTCGCCGCCAGCTCTGGGAATCGAACGCACCGTGAGTGCAACAGCCTCACCACTATGCCACGCGCCTTCTTGTGTGTGTGTGATTTAGGACATATTATTTCTTATTTTTGTCGTGAGAAGAGGATAGGGTTTCGACTTTCTGAATTGATAAAGGGGGGTGAGTTCTGTAAATGCTACGGGTTATATGCTTACTGTACTGGTGTTAGATGAATGATGCTGGCACAGTTTTTGGCACTCCGTCGCTTACGACGTCGAGGGTTCCAGTTGATCCCATCAGCGGAACAGCCTGTTCGTGAAATTAACGTGCAAGTGGCTGAGCACTCCACAGACACGTGTACCTTAACGTAGTTCTCGGGGATATTCAGCGTGACACAGTATGACAAGGCTGACTCTTTGAATTACAGGCACAACAGAAACAGGAAGTAAGAGTGAGAGAAAGTTTTGTTGGAAGAGTACAGCAGGGTTCGCCACCATCCCCTGCCGAAGCCTCGTGGAGCTTTATGAGTTTTCGCTCCATAAACACTCACAACACCCAGTCTGGGAA
>NC_068983.1:45668712-45669680 GCF_001194135.2 Octopus bimaculoides
CTCTCACTACTTTTGGGCAACCCTGTATACATAACTATATGTATATATATATATATACATATATATACAGGGTTTCCCAAAAGTAGGTTTACAGATAGCACGTAGGTACACAAAATGTCTTTTAAAACATTTTATTACATTTAAATTTCTATCTTACAATTAACTAAATTAGCATAGAATAATGGTTGCATATTTTGTTTTATAATGAAGATCTAAACTGTTAATGTATGAGTGCGAAAGAGATAGTTGAATATACATATACATGTATACGTATACATGTAAATATATACATGTATATATATATATATTTGTGCAGATGTATATATATATATATATATATATATATATATATATATATATATATATGTACATACATAACATATATATTATATATATGTAAGTATGTATATATGTATATATGTATATATGCCTGTATATATGTGAGACAATAGTTTCAATTTGATAGTTTCAGTATTAAAGTGAAACTATTAAAGTGAAAATATCTGACATTACAATAGAATCTATATAACAGATTGAATAGATGCTATTGAATAGATGTTATTGTTTCACTTTTGACACGTAATACTGCAATAGTGGAGGAGATGTGATAGTGCACTGGACTCACACTAGACAAGCAGTTAACAAATTTCTTGGCCTAAAACACTACATGGACCCTAAGTAAGGCATGTGTAAAATTTGAATGAAAGTGGTTGCGTAGTTCTCAAGTTTTAGGGATTCACACAGACAGACAGACAGACACACACACACAAACAGACAGACAGACACACACACACAAACAGACAGACAGACACACAATCACATTCGCATCTTTATATATATTGATGATATATCATTATGCATATCTATATCTATCTATCTATCTATATCTATCTATCTATCTATCTATCTATCTATCTATCTATCTATCTATCTATCTATCTATCTATCTATCTATCTATATATATATA
>NC_068983.1:45670386-45675996 GCF_001194135.2 Octopus bimaculoides
TATATATACACACACGCATATATATGTATATATATATATATATACACACACTCATAGATACATACATACACGTGTCTAAGTGTGTGGGTACATGTGTGTGTGCGTGTGTGTATGCATAAATATATAGACATATATGTATATATATATTTATATGTTTGTGTGTGTGTATGTGTGCGTGTGTGTGTGTGTATGTCTGTGTATATGTATATATATATGTATGTATATGAGCACACACTCACACGCACATACTAACATACATATATTCATGTCTAAATACATACTTGTTTACCCGCCTTATCAGGTATGGTATCGCTATATAAATGCCATCTGGAAATAGTTGTTTTGTTTAACACAGAATGATCTTTTTGAACTGATATTTTACTTTCTCACCCCAATGACACATCTACTTAAAATATGCTGTCAGCTGTTCCTCTCGTTTCTTCCAAATCGAGCACTATTCAACCCATACACAAAAACGTACACATACACACAAAATATACTGTTCTCTTTTATCGCATATTCATTGCTGCACTCCTGTTCTACTGTTGGTACTTGTTTTTCTAGTAAAATTTCATTTTGTTCAGTGGATCTATTTTTTAAAACCTGCTTCTGCTTGATAAAATCAGTCACGTTGCATTGGTCCATACTTGTTGCTTGCTATATGCTATTGTGTGCGTTTGTTGAAATTTTACCTTCTCCGCTTTAATCTTTTGTATAATTTGAAATATTATTTTGTCCTTGTTTAGGTAGGTGGGAAAAAATGCTTTTGTAGCTGTCAGATCGATAGTTGACCGAGTTTCGTTGTACATTCAATCAGAGACGTCGAGAGTTCGTCCTTAGCTAATGTATTCATCAACGTATTGTTATACCCATGTCTAAATATTATAATCTATAATACTCTCGGATTACAAGGTGGTGAGCAGGTAGAATCGTTAGCAGGTAGGACGAATTGCTTACAGGTATATCTCTTTACGTTCTGAGTTCAAGTTACACTGAAGCCGACTTTGCTTTTTATCCCTTCTTGATGAATACAATAAAGTACTAGTCAAGTACTGGGGTCGATATAATTGACTTAACCCCGCCCCTCATAATTACTTGCTTTGCGCCAAAATTTGAAGCCAATACTCCCAGTCTGTATGACGATAAAGCATTGGCTTCCAGCAGTGATTCTGTAGTATATTTCACAATTATTTTTTAATTTTTTAAATTCGGTTTTCGATTTAGCTAACATTTTCTCATGCGAATCATTTCGAAAGACGATCTGATAGAACGCGTGCGCGTGTGTGTACGTGCGTGCGTGAGTGTGTGTGTGTGTGTGCATGTGTGAGTGCGTGCGTGTGTGTGTGTGTGTGTGTGTGTGTGTGTGTGTAGAAAATAAAGTGACAAACAGCAGTGGGGGTGACAACTGGGGAGAGGAGAAAGATATGTTCCTGGGTACACAAACATAGAAAGACATAGTGACATATTTCATCCACAAAATGCATACCAACTGACCATATGCAATTATCCACTCATACACACACATACACAGACACATATATATATATACTCATGTATTTAGAGAAATACAAAATACACACATACTCACACGCCGACACACATGCGCACGCGCGCGCAGGCAATCATATAGCAAAATAAACACATTCAAGACATGCAACAGATATACTCCGCACATACATATATATACAAGCTAAATTTATGCAAGTATATAAACAAGAACAGCAACGACGGCAACAATAATAATAACAAGAGCACTCAGAGAGCGCAAACCTCCGCCAGGGCAACACCAAGGTCCTCTCAACGATTAGCCGGAGATGATTTTTAAAATGAGAATATGTGAAATAAACTAGACTGCTCTCAGAATTTAAGTAGAAAAAAACGGAAACATAATCCAGAATCCTTGTCCGGTGTCGTATCGATCCCAAAATCTAATCAGTTTGTGCCAGTCTCGAGGCCAAACATCCCTGAAAGTTTCATACGAACCCATCCAGTGGTTCTTGAGATATCTTGTTTACGGACAAACGAACAAACAAGTATAACTGAAAACAATGCCTCCATCTTCGCTAAGGCGGAGGTGATAACAATAATAATGATAATCGTTTCTTTATTGGCCACAAGGGCCGGACACAAACTAAACAGGGACGAGACACTAGAAGGGAGAAGTGGGGCGTTGAACAATGCCGCGTATAAAATAAGTAACAAAAACAATTAACAAAACAATAATAATAATTCCCCTAAAGGAGAAAGTCTCTCACAGGGACAACCGAGGAATCCCACACATTCTGGTTATTCCGACCGCCAGATGCACCTCAGCAGGTGCCTCTCGCCTTCTCAACTCCTTCGGTTTACAAAAGAAATTTCAGAGTAGGCCCCCTCTTCACACAGGCCATCCTCACCACATGCACCCACCTTTCAATAAATTCACTGGTGCGGCAGAACATCCCTCTTTACTCTCACTTCTCTCTTCAAGTGAAACTTGAAAAAGTCGATGAGGGCTTAGCCGAAGGGGAAAGTATCTGTCTTCAGCCCTTTCAGTTTCGTTCACCACACTACCTTCTTCGCCATAATCACCAGACAGAAGAAAACTGCTTTTCCTTCCCGGTCAAAGGAAGGTGGCGGGACGATCTTCACAATGGACTCAGCTGATAACCGGATCCGTCCTACACGCAACAACTGCAGTTCGACAAAGCTCCACAAGTCAGCAAAGCACGGACACTGAACGAGTGCATGCAGGACGGTTTCATCGCGTCCGTAGAGCTTGTGTCCAACCGACAGAGTTCTCTGGTAGCACTGCCAGGCCAGGGATTTCTGGAAGTTATCCATAGGCCTCGGCCCCAAAGTCCTCCGAAAAAGACCAGCTAATCGATCCCTCCCAACGCCCAAAGTTTATCTGAGTACGTCGTCACTCCCCCCACTAATCCCATATAAAAGTCCATTGTAGAACTTCCACCGACTGCGATGCCCGACTGACAAGAGAGCTGTGAGCACTTACCGACACTCCACCACCTCCTCCAGACATTTCAGGGACAGTTTCCACTCTGCGCATTTCTGGGTAAGATCGGTTACCCAACTCGTCACTTCCTTCCATTTCTTGTCCACCTGGACGTCCGGACCAAACCAGACCCCGAGCAATTTAACCGGTCTTTTCGTCTAGCGCCCTACAACGTTGTCGGTTGGCATAGACCTACCTCTCCACGAGCCGAGCTGCAGACCCACCGACTTGTCCTGATTAATTTTTTCTCTTGTTACCGTTCCGTAATCCATTAAGGTAGTGCCGATCGCCTCGATTTCCATGCCGTCCGACACTATTATGGTGGCGTCGTCCGCATATACTGACACGCATCTTCCGCATCCTAGATCACACGAGATGCCCCTCGAAATATCCAACTTCCTTAGTAGTGGCTCGAGAGCCAACACGTACTGAAGAGGGAAGGTGGTCATCCTTGACGGCCGAACGGGCGATACTAAACTATTCCGATAGGGGACCGTTTACTTTGACCACCGAACAGATGTCACTGTACATTGCAGAACAATAATAAAGATAATAATACTAATTTCAAATTTTTGGAGCAAGACTAGCAAGCTCGGAGGAGGGATTAAGTCGGTTACATTGATCCTTGTACTCAACTCGTACTTATTTTATCGACCCCGAAAGAATGAATTTTGTATTGACATCAACCGGTCACAATCCAAGGAATTTTCACTCCATCTAATATATAAATGACATGAATGTTGTGAGTAAAGAGGTTGAAAAAATCACCAAGTACTCCGAATTGAACGTAGAAAGTGCAAGACTGTATGGAATGCGAGAGGGTAATGTAAAAGTGATACCAGTGGTGATCGGAGCGTTGGGTTCAATCACATTGAAACTTCAAGACTTCTTAAGGCAACTGGAAATCCTATGCAAGATTGATGTCGTGCAAAAAGCAGCTTTATCGGGCACAGCGCACATCTTAAGGAAAATATTATCTGTCTGAGGTCCTTATTGTGACTTGACAGATGACTAAAGACTCCGGTGCATTTTTAATTAAATTGTGTTACGAAGGAATAATAACAATAATAATAATAATAATAATAATAATAATAATAATAATAATAATAATAATAATAATAATAATAATGATAATAATAATAATAATAATAATAATAATAATAATAATAATAATAATAATAATAATAATAATAATAATCGCAAATATTCTGCTCAGTATCACAGATTTGTGTCTTAGTTGCTTGACCATAACCAGTTGAACATGATAGTGATGGGGTTTTCCTGATACAGGCGGATTTATAGGGATAATCAAGTAAACCCCAGCCCATTCAAGATCACCCGGAATACCTCTGCCTTCAGCCTATCAACTTATAAACAAATGGAGCATAAATACTACGCCATAGATGCAACAAACAACCAATGGAATAACACAGTTATCAGACTATCCAAGTATATAACGGATGTATACAGGCACACACAAACAAACACACACACACATATATATTTATGTATATGTGTATATATATGTGTGTATATATACACGTATATACTCTTAGTTTATAAACACACACACACACACATATATACATAATGATTTTTACAGAGTGATATATAATGTGTGTGTCTGTGTGTCTGATGGGAAGGACTGAAAATAAGCTATGTTATACAAACATTTTCTAATTTTAACACATGTAATTACTTTATTTGTAAAATTAATTCCTGTGTAACTACGATTTCGCTGAATTCATTAGACATTTAAAGTGTGCATGGGAAGAAGTGAATTAGAAACATTAGTGAAAATTTATTTATACCAATCATATACTTAACCAACGCATGTGTATCCTGCTAGTTGTGTCAGCACTCACAAACTTACTATCTGAAATGTGCTAGCAGTAATTCCCTATAAGAAAACGTAAACACCTTACATACAGATTTTAATAGTTTAGCATGCTACTTTACTAAATAATATACCTCAGAAAGCTTTTAATTTTCTTTTGTTGATAAATGTTTTAGTTTCCAACAAATCTTGACGCTCAACAGCTGCTGTGTGTGTGTATGTGTGTGTGTGTGTGTGTGTATTACTTTTCTTTACGTTAACCTCATTATTCACTTAAACCTCTTCGTAATGAACGCTTGCATATATTTTGAACTGCATGAACATATTTTTTCATGATAAAAAAGACGTGTTCCTTTTTTAAAAAATCATTTTCTATTGCGAAGTCTTTTTATTGTCTTGGTTTACTTTTGATATATTTCACGAGTAGCATTCGCATAACGAATATTGCATATCGAATTGAAGTTTTCTTTCTATACGTACGTAACCAAAATAAACATAGGAAAGAAGGAATGTGATTTCGTCTTCATATCATTACTCCATATGTCTTATCCGACTCGAGCAGTTGTGAAATTATTTTCTACTCTAGGCACAAGGCCCGAGATTTTGCGGGAGGGTACCAGTCGATTAGATCGACCCCAGTCCGCAATTGGTACTTAATTTATCGACCTCGAAAGGATGGAAGGCAAAGTTGACATCGGCGGAATTTGAACTCAGAACGTAAAGACAGACGAAATACTGCTAAGCATTCCGCCCGGCGTGCTAACGTTTCTTATTTCTTTAT
>NC_068983.1:45676006-45678233 GCF_001194135.2 Octopus bimaculoides
CTGCTAAGCATTCCGCCCGGCGTGCTAACGTTTCTTATTTCTTTATTGCCCACAAGGGGCTAAACATAGAGGGAACAAACAAGGACAGACAAACGGATTAAGCCAATTACATCGACCCCAGTGCGTAATTGGTACTTAATTTATCGACCCGAAAGGATGAAAGGCAAAGTCGACCTCGGCGGAATTTGAACTCAGAACGTAAACACAGACGAAATACTGCTAAGCATTTCGCCCGGCGTGCTAACGTTTCTGCTAGCTCTAGCTCGTTCAGCATTTAGCTACCAAATTTCACAAACTCAATTGGATGTTAATTAAAACGTTGTACAGTTTCGTCTCCAGACAGCATTTTCTTGAAAAGTGATCTCCCAAAAGCTGTACATAAATTTTGAAATGCAAAGGTTTTTCCTTCTAACAGAAAATGTCATTTCCTGTTAAAATCTCGTCTTGGGATAAGATGTCTTAGGATTTGTTTAATTTTCTACGAGAAATAATTACGTTTATTTTGTTTGCATCGTGTATCACAGTTTAGTTGTTTCCATCTCGATAGACTGTTGTCGCATCCCCAAAATGATTCAAAATTTATGTTTAATTGTTGAGCACTTCAGCTGAAAATTAAAAATAACTTACACAAGCTAATTGGGGTGTAGCCTATGGAATACGCAGGTGTCTAATTACGAACATACATACATACGTGTATGTATGTATGTATGAGGTACTCGGGCTAAATAAAACGGAAATCACAATAGCCCAGCGTCAAATACTTAAGTATTTTAAAATATCTAAAAATATCAACTACGAGATGGTATCAAAACTTTCCGGAATAGTTAAGTTTAATACAAAAGAATAATAATAATAATAATAATAATAATAATAATAATAATAATAATAATAATAATAATAATAATAATAACTTATTTACCTAACTTCTTACCTCATCACCTTCGAAATAGTCACCTTGCACAGCAATAAACCGGTCCCAGCGTTCCTGCCACTTTGTCAATCGGGCCTGGAAGTCGTTTTCCGTAAGTGAGTCGAGGACCTTCTGCGATTCGCTCTAGATCTCGACAAAGGTGTTAAAACAGCGACCTTTGGGCTGCATCTTCAGGAAGAGGTGGAAGACCGCAGGCGCCAAATCTGCCAAATAAGGCGGGTGCAGACGCGATGCCATGCTGCTTTTGATGAGAAATTCATGAGTGAGAAGAGCTCGGTGACAGGGTGCTTGGTAGTAAAAGAAAAGCCTTTCTCAAATCACTCGAACCTGCCGCGCTTTCATCTGTTTTCGAGTTTGTCAAAATTTAAATGCTTAATATATTAAGTTATAACGAAGCAATATTATTATTTGTGCCTTTTTGAGAAGAGCACTTACGTACTTAATAATTGTGAGAATTTATTTTTCCATGTATTTTTCATTCATTGTAGTAGTTGACTGAACTTTTTCTAAATAAATCTTTGAAAACAGATTGATCGACTTACTTCAATGATAACAAATTTGTTTGACAGACAGAGTATATTTTAATATTTATCGCAGCCTAAAAGCAGCGAGCTGGCAGAATTGTTAGCGTGCCGGGCAAAATGCTTCGTTGCATTTCGTCCTTACTTACGTTCTGAGTTAAAATTCCACCGATGTCGACTTTGTTTCTCATCCTTTTGGAGTTGATCAAATAACTACCGATTGAGCACTGGGATCAATCTAATCGAAATTACTAGCCTTGTGTCCAAATTTGAAATCAGTATTATGCACAGCATAGCCCACATCCTTCTCCTTATTTTGTAACCTTATATAGAGCACAGTACGTCACGTGCCGGACGTGAGAAAACGCATGCTAATGAAGACTTGAATCTTAGACACAAGTAGGCAAGCAGAAAATGTCATACACAATTGCAGTGTAAGGTTGTAAGGTAAAAAAAAAGTCTCTGCTGGAAGTGTCGAGATTTTTAGTGGTCCACCTCTTCGAAGGTGGTCTTAAAGCGCGTTCGTTCGGCATCATAATTATTTCTGTTCTCCCGTGCTCTATTTATAGATGGCAGTTGGATCTATTATATTGTACATACTTACATGTTTGCTTGTACATATGGGCATGGATCTATCTATCTATCTATCTATCTATCTATCTATCTATCTATCTATCTATCTATCTCTTCTGACGGACGTGCTGTCACATCGGCTGCAGAGGTAAACCTTTTTTTTTTACCTTATATTGCCCACATTTGTTTAAAATCTTTTCAT
>NC_068983.1:45680594-45683669 GCF_001194135.2 Octopus bimaculoides
ATATATATATATATATATATATATATATATCACTTTATCTATCTATCTATCTATGTATGTGTCTATCTATCCTATCTATCCTATCTATCTATCAATCTTTCTCTCTCTCTCTCTCTCTCTCTCTCTCTCTCTCTCTCTCTTGATAGATATATATAATGTCCTCTGTAAACTTATGTATACACACACGCACTCACATAAATATAAACAACATACTTAATAATTAATGTATGTATTTGTGTGTGCATGTGCGTGTGTGTGTGCATACATGCGTGAGCGCACAAAGAGCAGGAAGAGCGGGAAAGATAAAGTAAATGAGGTGAAGGGTGGTAACAGGAAGTAAGCAAATATATATGTGTGAGTGCGTGTGTGTGTATGTGTATGTGTATGTGTGTGTGTTTGCGTGTGTGTGTGTGTGTTTGTGTGTGTGTGTGTGTGTGTGTGTGTGGCGCAATAAATGAGAGTGGTAATACGAATTTATTGATTCATTGACAATGTAGTTGCATTGTTGGTATGTTTTAACTCTTTAGAGGACATTACTGATATATTAGGTTTCCCAACACCTTATATCATTCCTCTTTACTTCACAACGTTAATCAGAGTAACATAAAAGCTGATTCACATATGCTATGACATCCTGTTTGTTACAGAGTTGATATCGAATACAGAAATTAACCTTTTTATCTTCTCAAGGGCGTTCAGTATTGTTCGTTCTGCACTCGCAAAAAAAAAAAAAGGCAACTTGCATGGCAAGCCTAACTGTAGTTTCAATAATTCTTCTTCACTCTTTGCACTTCAATTTTACTTATTTGCCCTAAGATTATTTGCTCTAAGTTATTTGCCCTAAGTTGTTTTACATGTATTTTAACTTTTTATCTTCTGACTTATTTCAATCTTGGGGAGGACTGAAATAAGTGTGTTTTGTGCGTATACTTCTGTGTATGCATGTCGTTACGCATGTTTTCCTTTGGGATTTGTTTTCTTGATTAAGCCCCAGTTGTTTGCTAAAAAAGTGAGAAAACCTCCTCAGCAAAGAACCTCCCCAGGGCTTATTATTATTGTTATTATTATTATTATTATTATTATTATTATTATTATTATTATTATTATTATTATTATTATTATTATTATTATTATTATTATTCCTTCGTAACACTGTGCAGGTAAAAATGCATCGGAGTCTTTAGTCGTCTGTCAAGTTACAACAAGGAGCTCAGACAGATAATACTTTATGTGCGCTGTGCCCAATAAGACTGCTTTTTGCAAGACATCAATCTTGCATGGGATTTCCAGTTGTATGGCGGCAGCCATATGTATGATTGCAGCCATACTGGGTCACCGTCTTGAAGAATTTTAATCGAGTAAATTGTTTCCAGTATTCAATATTTTTTTTAAAGTTTGGCACTTATTTCTTTCAGCGAATCGCTAACTTAGAGGAGAAGACTTATAAAAATATAAATGTAAAAACCAACACACAAACATGTATCATTACCCATAACTGGGCTACTATTTCTTGACGGTGGTTTAAATTATTTTATTTCGCTCCTCTTTATTCTTTGGTTCGATGTCTTTAGATTTATCCGAAGAACTTCATGCAGTGAACGAAAGCTTGTACAAGCTTCTGCTTCTAGGTTGTACATGCGAGATGCGGAATCTTTGGAGATATGGTTAGATTGCCTTGCGGTAATCGGTCCAGTTTTCTAGTCTCTGAGATCTAATCATGGCGTTGTGATCTATGTCTTTCATTACTATGTGATCAACGGGATTGTCATTGGCACAGGAGTGGCTGTGTGGTAAGAAGCTTGCTTCCCAACCACATGCTTCTGGGTTCAGTCCCACTGCGTAACACCTTGGGCAAATGTCTCCTACTATAGCCTCGGGCCGACGAATGCTTTGTGAGTGGATTTGGTATATGGAAACTGAAAGAAGCCCGTCATATATCTATATGTGTGTGTTTGCGTGTGTGTGTGTGTGTGTGTGTGTGTTTGTCTCCCACCATCATCGCTTGACAACCGATATTAGTGTGCTCACGTCCCCGTAACCTAGTGGTTCGGCAAAAGATACCGATAGAAATACTAGGCTTACAAAGACGATTTGTTTGACTAAAAGGTGGTGCTCCAGCATGGCCGCAGTCAAATGACTGAAACAAGTAAAATAAGAAAGAATAAAATGAAAGACGTGTATTATAGTATATTGGTCTAACTCATTCTCTAGTCTGTAAGTGTTCTTCAGGCAGAAATACGCATCAAGCGACGTATGCCATGACGGTACCCTTGCAATTTCAAGAAAGTACGAACCTAGGGGAAGACAACGTATGCATTCACACACACACACACACATATGTATGTATGTATGTTTGTATGCATGTATGTTACATATATATGTATGTTTGTATGCTTGTATGCATGTATTTTACATATACGTGTATGCATGTGTGCGTGTACGTTCAAATATGTATGTGTTTATGTGTGTACGTACGTAAGTATGCACGTATGTATGTATGTATGTATGTATGTATAGATAGATAGATAGATAGATAGATAGATAGATAGATAGATAGACAGGAACAGAGAGGGAGAAAGAGGGAAAGATACATAGACATTTCTATATAGCGAAAAGCTGGCACGTTGGATAAAAACGTTTAACGGCACCTGTTCCGGTTGTCAACGATCTGAGTTCAAATCCCGCCGTTGTCATCTTCGCTTTACACTCCTTCGGAGTCGATAAAGTAAAGTTCCACTCAAGTACTTCAGCTAATATAAGTGAGCTGTCTCCTCGTAACGAAATTCCTGGCCTTGAACTCTACATCGGACAGGTATCACATTCAAAGAATTAGTCCAATCTTTGTTACTTATACGCCATGCAAAGCGATCAACCGGTCTTATACGTCTCAAGGCCCGAGAGAAAATGCATATAAGTACATACATACATACACACATACATACATACAGACATTCATACATACATACATGCATGTATACATGCATACATTTCATATATGCATATACATGTATGTGTGTGTGTGTGTGTGTGTGTGTGTGTGTGTGTGTGTGTGTGTGTGTGTGTGTGTGTGTGTGT
>NC_068983.1:45688753-45690041 GCF_001194135.2 Octopus bimaculoides
ATATATATAATTAGGATAAAGTCATTATTTAAGGATTTATCAGTGGCCAGCGTACAGGCATTGTCATTTCAGCGCCCTTATTATGATTATATTTCATAATTATACTTATATATATATATACATATATATATGTAAGTATATATATATATATATATATATATATATATATATACACATATATATGTATATACATATATATATAGGTGTTATATGTATGTATGTATGTATGTATGTATGTATGCATGTGTATGTATGCATGTAAGCACGTATGCATGTAGTTCTCTTATGGAATTATAATTAAATTTTCTAATTTCTCATGTCCTTGAATTGTGTCAGTGTTAATCAGACGCAAAAATAGAAAATAGAAAAATGGAACAGTGTCACTACATGTCTTTGTAAAATAAATTTGCAATTTAATAGTCATTTCCAACCTTGAGCATACGAAAACAAGTAGGATGTAAGTTTTTGCGGTGAGTATTGTAATCAAACTTGCCAAGCAGCGTCACAAGTCAAAGCTTAGGACGAAAGGTGTGTCGTTTAAATAGACAATGAAGACAGAAACGATCAACTCTCCCGCGTATTCCTTTGTAGCTTCGTACACACCCACGGACGCATGCGTGTATGTATGTATTTTTGTACGTATGTACGCAAGAGCGTGGGGGAAGCATGTGGCAAAGGGGTTGTCAAGTAAGTTTTACAGACCGGTTTTTAAAAATCTTAGAATAGTTTACAAAGGATTATTCTGGGTTACAAAATGACTGAATTCTCTATACCTCACAAATATATGTATATCTGTTGGTGTTTGCACCCTTTATGTGCATGTATGTGTGTGTATATATATAGATATATAATTGAAAAAATTGGAGTCAACAAGAATGAGTGTGGTTCAACATTTATTTTCAATCACCTTAGTACCTTCTGTGGAGGCGCGTGGCTTAGTGGTTAAGATGTCAGCACCATGATCGTAAAATTGTAGTTTCGATTCCTGGACCGGGCGAGGCGTTGTGTTCTTGAGCAAAACACTTCATTTCACGTTGCTCCAGTCCACTCAGCTGGCAAAAATGAGTAACGCTGCGATGGACTGGCGTCCCGTCCAGCTGGGGAATACATACGCCATTGAAACCAGGAAACCGGGCCCATGAGTCTGGCTAGGCTTTAAAAGGGCGCATTTATTTATTATTAATACCTTCTGAAACAGGTCCCAGCAATAACTGGCACCATCTTCACCTTCTCTTATTTTCTACAGTCGAGCTGTCTCGTATTTCAGAGAATTGTATGTGTCTATTTT
>NC_068983.1:45690224-45692226 GCF_001194135.2 Octopus bimaculoides
TCTGCTCTCTCTGGTTTGCATTCCTACGAAGACTTAGTTCTCTCCAAACCCCACTTTCGCTACCTCATCATGCCGCCACAACTTGTATTGGTTTTTAGCAAGTCCAGAGCTTTTAATCAAAATTTAGTCAATGGTTTCATCAAATTCATTACAAATGCAGCACAATGGTGACACTTACTCATTTCTAAGATCGACCCTCCAATTTGTGGCCAAAGCCTGACCATTTGCTGCAAGGATACTGCTCTCAGTCTCCTTTTTATGTGTTCCTTCCTTTTGTCAGTCCCACCTATGTTCCCCAGCAACTTCAGTTGTGGCTACATAGAATTGATTGTGTACTCCCTTGTTGAGTAGTACTTCTTGTACTTTTTGTTTTCTTGTTTTCTCTTTTTCTTGCTTTCAAGTTATTATTATTATTATTATTATTATTATTATTATTATTATTATTATTATTATAATTATTATTATTATTATTATTATTATTATTATTATTATTATTATTATTATTATTATTATTATTATTATTCAGTAGTTTTATTTTTATAACGTGCTTCCACTTCAGTACCGAGCGCAGCTCTGTGCGCCTTGGGTATGTGCTGTGGTTTGCTGTGATGCTCTTATGATTACTGTATTGAAAGTGTTTTGCGTAGGATGTGTGCAGTGCCCAGTAGTACAATTTTCTGTATGTTATATATATTTGTAAGTCCTGGTGTTTTTGTTTATTATTATCATCATCATTATTATTATTATTATTATTGATTGATTGATTGAGAAAGCAATGCATACCATCAAAGTGGCACTGGGCTAAAATATACGCAGTCCAGTATACTCATCACGACTATCCATCTGATAAGGGTTCACCAGGCGCATGCATTACAAACATATGTGCGCGACATGGTGATCTCAAATCAGGATAAACAGTGCATGGTTAACAGTTAGAATTTTCTTCAGGTCGAGTAGCCCATCTTGCTCAAAAGGTCCCTGAGCAAGATGTGTTTAAGGATGATGAAGGGAAATCCCATGTTTCCAGTGGTGAATTATTCAAACCCCAAAGAATTCCTCTCAACGAATGGCTACAGTGCGCCCTCACTACTTCGGCTCGTGATCAGAAATACACATATTGCCAGCCACTAAGGGACATGCTCAACTGGCTAAGGGCAAACAACTGATAAGCAAATCTGTGGTATTGGGCAGAATATTTGCTGTAGCCCATCTTTTATACCATGACAAAACATGTACCTGATAACACTTCCAATCAGTTAATATCAGAAACCAAGGGAGCTACTGTCTGGTATGGTACTGCATCATTATATTTCCGCCGGGTTCGACCATGCCTATCATCCTTTTGGAGTAGATAAATTAAATACCGGTGAAACACTGGGGCCCGATATTATCGACTTGTTCCCTCCCACAAAATTTCAGGCCTTGTGCCTTTAGAAGAAATGATTATTATTGTTGTTGTTGTTGGTTCTAGTATTGATTAGTCTAAAGCCCCTTGACACACCACTAATATTCTCAAGATCATGTTCTACCAATTCCATTCAATAGTAAAACTCTTAACCAAACCCTGACACCCGGTGTATCTCTTCCCCATCCTCACCACCAAATTCTTGACCTTCTCAGTTCGCTATTCTCTGTCTCCTTTCACAAATTATGTAAGGAAACACACAGATACAACCATTCCATTGCCTTTCAATATTATTCACGGTACATCTTTCTTTCTTTCTCTTCCTCACTACTTCCCTTTATACACATCTCTCCTTCTCTCCTTTTTTCCTTCTCTATACATATTTATCCTCATATCTTAGCAGCCGACTTATTGCTTTTACCAAGTATATTGTATATAGTGAGATAGATAGTTATAGTTATTGATATATACATGAATATAAACACATATATAGCCGCACATATATATTTATATATGTATATATACATATCTATATGTATAAATATATACATACATATGTATATATATATATATATATATATATATATATATATATAT
>NC_068983.1:45692291-45693503 GCF_001194135.2 Octopus bimaculoides
TATATATATACATATAAATACATATACATGCATATATACATGCAAACTTATACAAACAAACGTATAGATAGATAGATAGATAGATAGATAGATAGATAGATAGATAGATAGATAGATAGACAAGCAGGCAGACAGAAAGACAGACAGGCAGGCAGGCAGACAGATAGATAAGACAGAAAACCAGATACACATAAACCATTGGTATTGGATTTTAAAAAATGTTTGCTACTAAAACCAAATAGAGAATTTTAATAATAATGTAGAATTTTTTAAAATCTAAAACAAATTGGCAAAAGATCAAAGGCTTTTAGTAACATTAGTAAAGGCGACACTTGACTTAGATTCCGAAGCTAACTACAATCCCCGCCTGACAATATGTCTATCTGTTGGATATAATTACTAAAAAACTTGAATTTTCGGTCAATCTATGTGAATACAAAAAGTCACATAAATTCCTTTGTTGTAAGCAAACATTTCTTTGATGAAGTCAGTTCCATCTGTTGCCGTCTATGAACTTGGTTTGAAACAAAAAAAATTGGTAAAAAGGTACAAAATAAATAAACGAAAAGAAAAAAAACAAATAAAAAGCTATGGAATATATTTTCTTTACATTATATTTTACGATGTTATATTTTTTGCACTTCAGATATTGAAAATGTGTGCATGTCTTTAAGATTATGTACGTACTTATATCAACTTGAACAAAACTGAATATGCGCGCGCACACATACACTCACACTGTCACACATTCTCACACACATAGACGTGCACACACACAAAACACTCATATATGTGCATTTTATATATCTACATTATCTCTCTATTCCTCCATTTATTCAACTCGTATATACATGCGTACATACATTTTTGTTCTTATTTATGCGCCCTTTTCAAGCCTAGCCAGTTTCCCGGTTTCTATAGCGTATGTGTTCCCCCCATTGCAGCGATACTCAAGAAACAGGAAGAAAGAGTGAGAGAAAGTTGGGGCGAAAGAGTACAACAGGAGTCGCCCCCACCCCTGCCGGAGCCTTGTGGAGCTTTAGATGTTTTCGCTCAATAAGCACACACAACGCCCAGTCTGGGAATCGAAACCACGAGTCTGCTGCCCTAACCACTGGGCCATTGTACCTCCACCGTACACACACATATATATATATATAAGATAATATAACATAATGTAATATAATATTATATATATATATATATATATAT
>NC_068983.1:45695273-45696388 GCF_001194135.2 Octopus bimaculoides
CAGCATGGCCGCAGTCAAATGGCTGAAACAAGTAAAAGAGTAAAGAGTAAGACAATATATACCGACAGTACATATGCACACACACGAACAAACACACACATACACACACACACACATACATACATACATACATACATGCATACATACATACATACATATACACGTACATATAAACATATATACACGTACATATAAACACGATGTTGAGCATACATATATATTTCTCAATGTATAACAGATTTATGATTGACTGACTACTTGCTTGTCATTATTTACCTTCTGCGAGGTGTCCTGTATATAATATATTTTAATATTTGGTGACAGCTGCATCATTGGTGGCAGATATGAAAAGCCCCCCCCCCCCGCGGGAGCTTCTGTCAAATAAGTTAGCGATATAAACCCTTAAATCTATTGTAAACAGCAAAGAAATCAGATTTTCTGTGTAAACAAACAACGCAGCTTAACTGCCATTTCTTATTCGCTTCATCATCATTCCTAACAATGCCATATGGAATGGCTTCGACTACGATGACGATTATCCGCCAATCCAGCATCGTTATCATCGTCATTGTGACCATCATCATCATCATCATCATCATCATCGGCATCGTAATCATCGGTGTAATCTTTATCCTCATTGTCATCGTCATCGCCGTTCATTTCGTCGCCGTCGTCATCATCATCATCATCATCGTCGTCGCCGTCGTCGTTGTCGTTGTTGGGATCTTGTTCAAAACGGGGGCACCAGTATTTTCTTAACGAAACACTTTGAAACTTGGGACACTGGTAGAATGTGCCATATAAAACATATTTTTCTCTTAGTCTTCTTAACAAAAAAAACGTACATCGCAAGTTATTTCATGTTAAAGTTGTCGTATTTCTGTAATTTCAACCAATGACTGACCTCCATTCAGCCGTAATAATTAATTGCTGACTACGTAAACAAACGATTCTCGGCGGTGATAAAATTATTATTTCCTTGTCAAAAAATGGCTGAAGCATATTGGCAGTAGCTAATAAACCTTTCTATTATAGGCACAAGGCATGGTTTTTGAGGGAAGGAGCAAGTCAATTAGGGTTAGGGTTAGGGTTAGGGAAAATCTCTGCAAAATCTC
>NC_068983.1:45696418-45699306 GCF_001194135.2 Octopus bimaculoides
AATAGTAATAATAATTATAATAATAATATAATAATTATAATAATAATATAATAATAATAATAATAATAGTAACATCGATAGGAATGAGAACCCAGGTTCGAAATTTCCCCAAGACACCTGATGAAGGCTGGAGGGTATATCAGCCGAAACGTTGTGTTAACAACAAGCAAGATGAAGACGAATATCCGTCAAATGTAAATAATGTAAATAATGTAAAAAATTTTTTGTTCTATAACACAAAATAGATAAGTATACGAAGTTTGAAAGTCTTTCGGTACCAAAAACACTACATAAAACATAAATGAAAACTGGTGACCCCGTTTTGGACAAGATCCCGTTGTTGTAGCCGTCGTTGTCGTCGTTTTTAATGGCTTCGTTTGTGGTCATTGTCATCATCGTCATCATTACGATCCTCATCATTATTCGTCATCGTTTAATCCTCGCGTGCATTATCATCACCATCAAGAAGAAGAAGAAGAAGAAGAAGAAGGAGAAGAAGAAGAAGAGGAAGAGGAGGAGGTGGAGGAATATGAGAAGGAGGGGGATGTGTATGTGCGTGTGTGTGTGTGTGTGTATCAAAAAGGATCAAATGATATTCTGAGCCACTGGTTCATGAGAGCCGCATTCCCGGATTCTTTGGCATGCAAGTTTCCCAACCTGGGCGAGACACCGGTTTGTTGCAGAGTTAATTGTTGTTGCTACGTGAATATACAGGAGCAACGTGAAATGAAGTGTTTTACTCGAGAGCATAACGCGTTAACCGGTTCAGGAATCGAAGTCACAATCTTACGAAGATGCGTGCAACACCCAAACCACTAAGCCACGCGCCTCCATATCTATCTATCTATCTATCTATCTATCTATCTATCTATCTGTCAGGCGATTCGTTTGCTGCCAACATCCGCTGAAAGGAGGGCTGGGCATGCCGTGGTTGATGATGCGCAGACGTGCGCTGAGACTGCGACATCTCCGGCTCTACGTGGACGACGGTGAGCAGGTGCGGTCGCCGTTTGTGCCGTGCGCTTTCCCGCAGGTCGTCTCCATGACCGAGCTGCAGTCGTGGATCAAGAAGAAGCCAAGGAAGGCTGAATGGCGTCTCGAGTGTCGCTTTGCTTTCCAGCAACTCTGCCGTCCCGGGTCGACTTTGAGCGACTGCATCACAACCGAGGCATTCTATAGGGGATTAGTGGATGGGAGGTACGACGACGAATTCGGGGTGAACTTGGGCATCGACGAGGAATACCTGACCCGCCTGTTGAAGACGACTTTCGGGCCGGGGCCTATGGACAACTTCCAGAGATCTCTGGCCTGGCAGTGCTACCGAGAATCGTTACCCGTTCGGAATAGGTTCTACAGAAACGGCTAGAGAAACACGGGGCCGACCTGCCCGAGATGCGGTCAGAGCGACGAAACCGTTCTGCACGCACTCGTGCAGTGTCCAACTATTTCCAACCTGTGGGCTTATGTCGAATGAAAGCTATCACGTGTGGGACGAGTCACTTTATCAGCCGAATCTATCGTCAATATCGCCACGCCTCATTCCTTCAAAGAGGAAGGAAGAGCTATTTTCATCATATAGCAAGTTGTGGCTATGGCGAAAGAATGTATCTGGTGGACGCTTTTGAAAAGATTAGAGACCGACACTTTCCTCTCTGGTCAATCTCTCAATCAACTTTTTCAAGTATCACTTGAAAAGGAAAGTGAGAGTAGAGAGGCAAGTTCTGTCTAGCGAATGTTTCAAAAGATGGGTGAAAGTAGCAAGGATGGCACGTATGAATGATGAAGTCATCTTGAGCCTGATCCTATGAACCCGGAAAATTTGAAAATAGAGAGTTACTTACTTGCAAATGTGCTAACATGTGACATTATTGACCGAGGTTACCGTGGTCTTTTCCGTAGGCTTTTCTTCCCACGGATAAACCTTATCTGTTCCCCCATTACACTTTACACCATGACATTTCTGTGATACACGATCCCTATTGATCATTTTTTTATACGATCCCTTTTGATCGAAAACTTACCAGCCCTCTTTTTCCTTTCTCCCCAAAAAGAAAAGCTCTACTTTGTAATTTGTCCCCTCTGTGTTCAGCCCTGTGCGGCTAATAAAGAAATACATCTATTTATCTATCTATCTATCTATCTATCTATCTATCTATCTATCTATCTATCTATCAATATATATATATACATACACACACACACACACATATATATATATATAGATATAGATATAGATATTGATATAGATATAGATATACACATGTGTGTGTGTTAGTGTTGTGCGTATGTGTATGTGTGTTTGTGTGTTTGTGTGTGTGTATATATATATATATATATATATATATGGGAAAATAATGTCAGCGTAAGAAATTTCTCAAAAATTTTTTTTTCGCATTTTTTAATATTTTATAATTATTTTTGTTCACTCTTTGTCACACAAACCCTTCCATTGCAGCCGTTTCGCTTTCAGAATTTTTACCTTTACACTTTTACTTCTTGTTACATTTTTCAATTTACCTTCTTTCCTTTCTTATTCTTGCTTGCTTTCTTTTACATTTCACATGTCACTTTCTCATTTTTATATGAATTGCGGTTTTTATATAATACATTTTTACGTTTCTCACGTTTCCTTTTTGCTTTTCTTTTCTGCTTCCTTTTTAATATGTCTGTCTCTCTGTTAAGAAATAAATACCTACAGTTCTCACACACACACATATATATGCATACACTATATCTATACATATCCTTGCATAAATATGAATATTTACACACAATCGTATACAGCAATATGTATTTAAATCTGCATACATATACATATATACACACATATATATGTATATATATATGTATGTATGTATATATATATATATATATATATATATATATAT
>NC_068983.1:45699999-45701356 GCF_001194135.2 Octopus bimaculoides
CCCAGAGAGGAAAGTCTTTGTCTCTAGACCTTTCAGACGCGTCCACCATACACATTCTTTCGCCATAGCCACAAGTACGATGAAAATAGCTCTTCCTTCCCGTTTAAAGGAAGGAGGCGCGACAATATTCACGATAGACTCGGCTGATAGACCGACTCGTCCCACACGCGATAGCAGTTGTTCGACGTAAGCCCACAGTTCGGAAATGGTGGGACATTGTACGAGTGCGTGCAGAACGGTTTCGTCGCTCTGCCCGCATCTCGGATAGATGGATAGATTGATAGACATGTAGATAGATAGATAGATAGATAGATAGATAGATAGATAGATAGATAGATAGATAGATAGATAGATAAATGTGTATGCATATATATATGCATATACATTTTTACGTGTATATATATATATATATATATATATATATATATATATATATATATATATATATTTGTATGTATGTGTGTGTATATATATATATATATATATATACATACACACACATACCTTTGCTCAACATTTACATGCATCAGTAAAACTTGTTTAGTCCTGTCTCTAACATTACAATGACTGCGACCGCCATTACGTCAGCGCCGAGAAATACGTTAAAGAAAAACAATGCAAACCACATAATCAACTTCATTATAAGTAGCCTCACCACCGTTACCTACTGTCATCAACATCATCAGTGTCATCATCATCAATGACAAAATAGCAAAAGGAAACCACAAGTAACACCACTACCACTATCACCACCCCTACCACCATCCGAACCAGTTCCACATATGCATATATACTTTAACACACCTGTATTTAATCTTTCACTCAGAATATTTCTCAAAATGACAACCTTTTTTTTTCTCTTTAATTATACATATACTGACAGTTCATGGGTTTTGTCTCCCCAACAATCCACTATTAAACATTTCGCGCTTTAGCAGTAGAGGAAGTGGCAAAGAGAAAATGAAAAGACAACATTTCACCGTCCCCATGTTTGTTACTCCGTCTTCTTGCGTAACTTCATGTTTCTACGTTTATTTTTTTCCTCTTCTTCCCGTCTTTCAGAAAATATCAGCATGCATACATTTGTGTCGACCACAATTTCAAGCATAAATTAGTTCTTCTTTTTCCTTTTCCTACATGACTCCTATGACTATCTCTTATACAGCTTTCAATATTTCAGAAGACCAGCGAGCGCGAATTGTGTATTTTACGGCAACCATTTTGAAAATGCCAAGGAGCAGCTGCAATGATGTGTATGAAATGTCACTGTTAATCTTTTAGGATTCCCCACCACACGTAGGCTTCAAAATCTTGTTTTTGCTAAACTCTCTGCCTTTCTTCCTCTCTCTTTATATAT
>NC_068983.1:45701605-45703935 GCF_001194135.2 Octopus bimaculoides
TATATATATATATATATATATATATATATATATATATATCAAGGAGCGTCGCTCGGCGATTAGCGTGTTGTTCAGCCATTATATATGTGTGTCTGTGTGTATCTGTGTGTGCGTTTTGTCACCCACCAATGCTTGACAACCAGTGATGGTGTGTTTACATTCCGTTAGCCTAGCGGGAAGGTTAGTGAGTCCAACAGAATAAGTACCAGACTTTAAAATAAAGCTGAGTACTGTGGGCGATTCCTTTTACTAAAGTTCTTCAATGCGATGCCCCAGCATGGCCACGGTGTAACAACAGAAACAAATGGAGGACAAACAATAAAAGATATTAATCATCTCCATGCAATGTTTCCCACACTTTAAAGTGTCATCTATGTCTGATAATACCTGAAATCTCAGACGTCAATTGCGTATGTAACATAAGGAATGTCGTACGTTGTTCTATAGTCTATGATTGTGTTGATGTCTTTCCCACATAATGATTGTCGTTTAATGTTCATTGTAATATATCTACTGCGATATGTCAGCTAGAAAATATTAAACAAGAAAATGTTTGTGCTCATGAGTTCACAGTAATATGCTAACAGTTGAGTCTCCACTATTATGTGATATACAAAATGAGTTTCTCACGGTAACAAGTTTGAAAATGAATGTCATATTAAATTTTAAAGTATCAAACATTGCACGATAAACATGTAGGGTGAGTCAAGATATAGAGAGGGAGATTCTATGCGGGTGTTCGCCCTGCTAAAAATAGCCACAAATATCCTTCAAATCGCACTATGCTCTTACAAGAATAGAAGGATACAACCGATTACGAACACAAAAAATAAGACAGAGAAATTCAAACTGTCCGGATTGGGTTTACTGCATCATTAACATACACTTCACGGGCAGCAATGTTGAATATAATAAAAGTAAATTGCTAGTCTGCTGGGTATAAAAGTATATCGGCGCAATATCTGCACATGCATATAAGCCAGCGAGATCACAGACTTGTTAGAACGTCAGGCAAAATGTTTCGAGGCATAGCGTCCGTCTTTACGTTTTGAATTCAAAATCCACTGAGGTCGGCTTTGATGTAGATCGTCTCGGGGACTGTAAAATAAGTAGCAGTTCAGCACTAAGGTCAATGTAATCGACTTACGACTTACTTCTTCCTCGAAATTGCTGGCTGTGTGCAAAAAATTTGAAAGAAATATTTGTGTAAAAACACTCACACACATAGGGATAAATACACACACAAATATACCACATGGTTTCGGGTTCATTCCCACTGCGTTGCACCTTAGGCAAGTGTCTTCTACTATAGCCACGGGCCGAACAAAGCCTTGAGTGGATATGTTAGACGGAAACTGAAAGAAGCCCGTCGTATATATGTATATATATATATATATGTATGTGTATATGTTTGTGTGTCTGTGTTTGTCCCCCACCATCGCTTGACAACCGATGGTGGTGTGTTTACGTCCCTGTAACTTAGCGGTTCGGCAAAAGGGACCGATAGAATAAGTACTAGGCTTCCAAAGAATAAGTTCTGGGATCGATTTGCTCGACTAAAAGCGGTGCTCCAGCATGGCCGCAGTCAAATGACTGAAACAAGTAAAAGAGTAAAAGAGTAAAACAAAATCACACATTCACAAATGTATGTGTGTGATTATACATATACCAATGTATATTATATCTACCTACATACCAGAGAGTATGAAATTTATAATGTATATGAAAACGTGGTGCAGCTCTAGGTGTGCCGCCGTGTCTCACACAAGGCACTCAAAGAGACTTATAAGTTTAAAACACAGGTCTGCGCTCAAAGTTCCGGCGTACCTACAGACGCATAAAGTTTCTACTTTATGTTGTCTCATCAGTGATTAATATTCTAGATTTCGATCCTCCTGCATTGTAAGACGCATGTCTAATTAAAGCGGAGAGCTTCCTTCGGTGTAGTCTATTTGTCTCAGTGCTTTCCATTTGTTCAACTGAGTCCTCGTGCATTTGACGTCTACATGCATGGTAGACGCTAGGAACGATTTTTTATTTTACTTGTTTCAATCACTCGACTGTGGCCATAGTGGGGCACCGCCTTCAATGGTACTAGTTGAACAAATCGACCCAGAAATTATGTTTTTTTAAGCCTTATACTTATTCTGTCAGTTCTTTTGCCGAACTGCTAGGCTACGGGGATATAGACAAACCAACATCGGTTGTCAGTGGATGTGCAGGGAGCGCAAACAAAGACACCAAAGCATGAACACTTAGATATCTACACACAAACATACATACATACATACATACATACATATATATATATATATATATATATATATATA
>NC_068983.1:45704083-45709418 GCF_001194135.2 Octopus bimaculoides
TGTGTGTGTGTGTGTGTCTGTGTGTGTGTGTGTGTGTGTATACAGGGTGTTTCAACAAATTTGATATTATTTGAGATGTAAATTTCACAGAAACTACATCGTCAAAGCAAATGAAACTAAACAGAATTGAATATTTGAACAACATAAGATTTATTCCTCTAAATTTGAATGAGAAATTGAAAGGTATGTGGATTCCATGAACGATTTCACAAATGTTCAATATGCGCACCGCCTCAGACACGGCACACATCAAGTCAGTAGTCCATCTCTTCGCAAACACGCTGCAGTATGTCTTGAGTAACAGTCTCTAGTGTGGTGGTGATTCTCTGCTCCAGTTCCTCTAGGTTTTCAGGAAGAGGGAGGACATAGACCAGGCTCTTCACATAGCCCTTGTTTGCGCTTCCGCTTGTCATCTGCCGTTATGGCCTGAACGAGCTGCAGCTTGTAGGGTTTCATTAGCAAGCGTTTCCTCAGGACGCACCAAACTGTCGTTGGATGAATCTGGATTTCCAGACTTGTTCTTCTTATAGACTTCTTGGGGCTTCGCATGAGATTTTAGGAAACCACTCGACCGTCTCTTCCGATGTTAGAGGGTGTTCAGATCCCTTTGACTTGCACAGACAGCCTTCCTCTTTGAATAATTTGTGCCATGTCCAAATTTGCATTGCCGTTGGTGACTTCTTAAAAGACTCTCTCATACACGCTGCACAGTCTTGTTCGACTGTGCTCGAGCATACTCCAACATACAAAACGCCTTTTCTCTTGTAGTGACTGTCATTTCTTTACCTGAAAATATACACATATCAAGCATTAAACATAAAATTTGGATGAATGGATGAAAAGAGCGTGGATTAGTGTTAAGGGGTGTTGGACCCATGATCATTGGATTGTGGTTTCGAATCCTTGACCGGGCGACTCGTTGTGTTCTTGAGCAAAAAAAAAAAAACAGTATTTAACGTTGTTCCAGTCCACTCAGCTGGCAAAAGTGACTATTCCTGCGACGGACCGGCGTCCCGTCCAGAAGGAACTATATACGCCACGGAAACCAGGAAAAGGTTTTATGAGTCTACATGACTCAGGAAGTTACATTGGAACGGATTACCACTATTTATATCAGTGATTCCCGAACGAATTTACCAGACAGGGTTTGCTTGAACTCTCTACATTGTATTAGGATATTTTTCTCAGAAAGTGACTTTACTCGGAATAACGACTGCTGAATTTAAATATTGCTTGATTTTCTTATGGTGAAGAGCCAAGGTTTTGTCGAAATCTATACATTAACATAATGCAAAAAACTACCCAGGCATGGCGCATGTTATTTTACTACACACATTGACATATAGTCAAACACATTCTAAAACATGTCCTCACACTCACGCGCACATACATACGCACACACACACGCATATATATATATATATCTGTTTGCATATATGTATATTTTATATAAGATTATATATGCATATGCATTCATGCATACATACACACACATATATAATAAATATAATGCGTTTGTGTGTGTCTATGTGTGTGAGTAAAACAAGCGTATCTATATCTATGTACCATTGTATGCATAGTGATGTATCAGATATATCAAAGTGATTTGTGCTTCCAGTAGAAAGGATTTTATTTCATTTTGTTATTCTCACGAACCATGTCTTGGTCACATAAAAAAGTAAGTCATCACTTTCCACACACACACATATATATATATGAGTGTAAATATATATATATATGTGTGTATGTATATATATATATATATATATATATATATATATATATATATATATATATATATATATATATATATATATATATATATGTATCTATGTATATATATAGAGAGTGAAACGATTCTTTGTCATCTGATATTGAATATTGCATAATAATACTTGGAGTCCATGGACATAATAAAATAATAGTAAGCGACCTTTCTCTCATAAGCCATGTGTTTTATTGTGCATTATATTTATTAGGGCATCTTTAACAAGGACATTTTATTATTATTGCTCTTGTGAATCGTGTCAACTTTTATGTTGTTTAACACCCGCACATAAATACTAGACATTCATGCACAAACATATATTCAATCACACACACTAACACGCAAATACCTGTGCGTATTTGCGTAAGCGCATGTGTGTGTGTACTTGTTTGTATGTGTGTGTGTTGTTGCTTAAGTTTACTGAAACAGCAAATGTATTTAATGACAGAAGTGGAGTGTAATACTTACGTTAGATTATTCTCTTTTACATGGAAGAGTTTCGCGAAGAGCGCTGTTCGTGCAACTGATGTCTGAAGTACACAACACCGTAAAATTTTATAACAAAATGAAAAACATGAAACAGAATAAACAAGTTAAAACGATAGTAAATAAAGCTAAAATGAAAATTAAATAGAAAAATATGCAAAAGGAAAATGTATATATTTAAGAATAATTAGGGTAAATATAAACGAATGAGGTCTATTCGAACACAGCCACCAGAAAATATACATAGAAATACATATTCTCTCCCGTTTTCTCCCGCAATGACAATCGGCAGAATTATGAGGCCAGAAATTGGAACTGGTTAAGGCGCAAAAATTCTCCGACAACCACTTCTGTCCGGATATACGGTTAGGTGCCGAATTCTGCTATCACGCTTATGGGATTTCACCACGGTTCTTCTTCTATCAGAGACTGAAGACAGTTTCCAGCAGCTTCACGTATAGATCGAGCCTCAGGCCTTCAAAATCGTGGGGTGGCATGACGTAGCATTCACTGGCTGTACACGCAAAGTTATCACAGGGGTAACTTGGTTTCCATAATACATGGAACATGGATAGTAGGCTTGTCATCTGTTATTTTATATGTTATGTAATTGGTTGTGGAAGAATTTTTTTTTCTTCTGAGACGAACCAGACCTTTCCCGGCTCAACAAGATGCCTGAATTTGTTCAGGGTCTTCTTTCCCTACAGCAAGTGTTGGCTGTCAGAATGTGTCCGTTGTGCCTCTTTTAGCGAAGGTCCTCATTCAATACCAGCTTCATGGTGGCGACTCCAACTCCTATCTCTCTCACTTTCGCGCTGGAGGTGGATGTCAGCATTTTAAAACCCAGAGTGAATCTGCATAATACAAGTAACACTCATCTTATATTCAGATGGCTTCCACTCCGCCATGTCAAAGAATATTTTCCCAACAACAGCTTTAATTTTTATACTCTCCAACACCTTTGACTTTTCACCAATAAATTTATCAAGTCGATAAGTATGTATATTCATGCACTGACACAAACACATACACACGCACGCACACACATATATCATAGCGGTTCGGCAAAAGTGGTCAAGAGAATAAATACCGGGCTTTAAAAATGTATAAGAATATAGGGCGATTTGTTCCAGTTAATCTTTCAAGGCGGCTGCAGTTCAATGACTGACATAAGTAGAAAGTAATATATGTATTAAATATGAAATAACCAGCCTTGTGTCTTCCACAACACAGGCACACTGCTAATAGGCCTGGTATCAAGTAACCCGTCATCAGTGTGTGATAATCATGAGCTAGTGATGAAAACTCATTCCACACGCAAAATACTACATGCTTTTTCCAGTGACAAATTGTCGCTGATCTCGAAAATGGAGGAATAAGCAAAATATGTGTGTGTGTGTGTGTGTGTGTGTGTGTGTGTGTGTGTGTGTGTGTGCAAATACACATACATGTGTGTGTGTGTGTGTGTGTGTGTGTGTGTGTACATACACATAGCGGCGAGTCAGCGATGACAAGCTTTTAAACACTCGGTCAATTTGATAAATATAGCAACGAAATGCATCTGAAAGTTCATCCTACAGTCATGAAACTAGGAAACAAATTGGATATTGTAATCTTAGTTGCGCTGTGTTTGGGTTAAGATGAGATGGCTAGGTTTGCCAACCTTTTGATCGTAGTTATGTGCGTCCAAGTTAAAATGGAACAAACAACAATAGATTTTATGTTTTTATCCATGAATTCTTTGACTTAAAAAACACTTACCACAAAATCCAAACCAGAAATATACAAAACAAAAGTATAAATACAAATTATGAGAAAATGTTAAGTGTATGAATTTCTAAACATGTGAATTTTGAAAATAACAATCTAGAGGTAGAAATTACTAAAGAATAGTAATCGATATAACCTCCGTCAGATAAAATTAATACCGAGTCTCTCAAGCATAAAAGTGAATGAATAAAATGGTGACAGCTATAAAACGCATGCCTTCGTCGACGTTAGTAGATTTAGATGAAAGAGATGTGAACATTAATTTATTCCTTTAGAAAATAAAAGATAACATCAAATAAACTGTGCAGCCGCCATAGTGTCAAAGGTTTGTAGGCATTTCTTCAAAACTATTCACATAAGAATACCTGAACTCAAGCAAACAAGACACAAACAAAAAAGAAAAACCTTAAGGGAATGTCAGGGAATATAAGAAAATATCTCAAAATTAGTAATTAAATCGACGAACTATAAATAAACCTGCGAAAATAAAATAGGTTAGAGACAAATACTTCAAAAATACCATATAACAAAAAAAGCAAAGATAAATGAATAAGAGACAAGGATCTTAAATCAAAGGACATCGTTAAATATCTTATGTCGTATTTTAAAACTATTTTACATATACGTATATGTGTATGTACATGTATGTGTATGTGTGTGTGTGTATGTATGTATGTATGTATGTATGGATACAAAATATGGGGGTTTAGTTATTGAGTGATCTAAACGATTAGGTACGCTAAGTAAGTGCTGTAACAGATTATTAGGGCTCCAAGGTTATAACTGAGACAGTAGTTATGGAGTCATTGCAGGTTTCCAATATAGCAGATATATAATTGTTAAAGAGGACAACAGACATTAAGGCAAGGCAAACATCTCAAGTCATATATATTATTATTATTAATGGAAAAAATTCAAAGTCCTACAGCTGTTCCTGGGATATTCCAGAAACAGCTGTAAGATTTTGAATTTTTTCCAATAATAATAATGTATATGACTTGAGATGTTTGCCTTGCCTTAATGTCTGTTGTCCTCTTTAACATCATCATCATCATTGTTTAACATCCATTTTCCATGCTGCCATGCGTTGGACAGTTTGGCTGGGGACTGGCAAGCCAGGAGGCCGCACCAGGCTCCAATCTGATCTGGCAGTGTTTCTACAGCTGGATGCGTTCCTAATGCCAACCACTCTGAGAGTGTGGTAGGTGCTTTTTACATGCCACCGGCACAGAGAGCCAGTCAGGCAGCACTGGCAACAACCCATGCATGCATGGTGCTTATTGTGTGCCACCAGCATGGGAGCCAGTCAGG
>NC_068983.1:45710443-45711818 GCF_001194135.2 Octopus bimaculoides
TGTGTGTGTGTGTGTGTGTGTGTGTGTGTGTATATGTATGAATTTTAATTAAATAAGGAAGAATCAAGGCCATATAATTTCTGAATATCTGACATATTCAAGCATAAACATTCCATAATGACTTAAGATGCAATCAATGCACCTAATTACTGTCTTTGCAAATTAAGCAAATGGAATATATTCTTAATATATACCAAAAAAATTACTCATATCTTGAGCCGTTCTTCAACTAAGGCAGTTAATAGTTTAGCTACATAGCACTTATTGACCTTTTAAGTGGCCTTCTGCAAAATTTGATGCAAGGCAGCAATTTGGCAGAATAGTCAGCGCGTCAGACAAAATGCGTAGAGGCACTTCCTCCGGCTTTTTGCTTACGAAAGTTGAATTTCTGCTTAGGTCAGCTTTGCCATTAATCCTTTTCGGGTCGTGAAATAAACTATCAGTCAAATGCTGGGAACGATGTAATCGCCCAACCCCACTCCTCCTAAAACTGCTGGCCAAAACTGAAAAGATTGTTATTATTTATATTTAAATTAATTTAAATAAGTCTTAATTTGCTACTGGTTTGATATCTTCAGATAGAAAATGCTTCAAATGTATGTGTGAAAATTTTGTCTCACATTTGTATTAAGCTGTTTTTTTGTTTTTTTTTCGAAAGGACAATAGACAAGAACAAACTATATGCACCTGTCGACATGTTTTATAGCTTCCGTTTAACACTTTTGCGTCCTTCACTGAGCGTGTAAGCATTTAAAATAAATTTTTCAATACACACATATCTGTGTGCATTGAAAACCGCCTAACACATTATTTCTCTCTTTGTTTAATATGAAAAACGATTTGATAAATTATGTAGGCGATGTTGGCAGCAGTTCAGCTAAAGTAAAAACAGTATAACTTCTGTGACAACAGATGTAAAATAGGTTTAGCTGAAATAGTTTACATACAATTGCAGCGAGCTGAGAGAAGCAGTAACAGTGGCGCACTAGACGTTAATTAAACTAGAACGTCCAGTATAACCTTGTCTCTCTTTTTCTATGCATATCAGTCTATCTCTCTATTGATATTTATATACATATGTATAGACGCAGGAGTGGCTGTGTGGTACGTGGCTTGCTTACCAAACACATGGTTCCGGGTTCAGTCCCACTGCGTGGCACTTTAGGCAAATGTCTTCTACTCTAGTCTCGGGCCGACCAAATATATATATATATATGTATGTATTACATATTAGAAAAAATAAGGTACTCAGAGATCTGGATGGTTGTACATTTTTTATTCATATGTCACATGTTTTTATATATCCGTGGTGCATCAGCATGGCCGCAGCTCTGAGCTGAAAAATTAAAAAAAATATATATATATATATATATAT
>NC_068983.1:45711828-45712723 GCF_001194135.2 Octopus bimaculoides
TATATATATATATATATATATATATATATATATATATGCTTGTGTGTCTGTGTTTCTCCCCACTCCGTCGCTTAACAACCGATGTTGGTGTGTTTGCGTCCCCGTACCTTACGACTATTTTGCTCTGTCAAATCCATACTTGTTGGAAAGTGTCCATTGGACAATCCTTGCTATATTGTCATAGCGTCTCTTATATTCTTTCTGGGCTAGTGGTGTACATTGGTTGGTAACATGCCATACGGTTTCACCATTTTGTCCACAAATTCTGCATTTATGACTTTTTGATGGGTTGTCTATTCTGTATTTAATGTAATTAGTTCTTAATGCTTGCTCTTGCTCAGTAAAGCTTAGAGCCTCTATTTCCGGTTTTAAATCAGTTTTGGTCATCCATAGCCATCCTTGTTTTTTGTCTGTCTTATCTTCAAGATTCCTATGAAATTGTTCATGCCTTCTTTTCTTCATCCACCTATTTTCAGTTTCATTCATTCTCAAGTCCTTGTACAGTGCTTTATCTTTGCAATCTTTAATTATTATTATTATTATTATTATTATTATTATTATTATTATTATTATTATTATTATTATTATTATTATTATTATTACATAGCCGTGAGCAGGTAGAATCGTTAGCACGTTGGACGAAATGCTCAACAGTATTTCGACCCTCGCTACGATCTGAGTTCACAATTCCATCGAGGTCGATTTTTGCCTTTCATCCTTTCGGGGTCGATAAATTAAGTACCAGCGATATATTTAGGTCGATGTAATCGACTAGTTCCCTTTTGACAAATTTCAGGCCTTGTGCCTTTAATAGAAATCATTATTATTATGATTATTATTTTTTACAAAATTATCACTCGTCACTGCTTCTCCATTTATCTCATATGTATATATA
>NC_068983.1:45715454-45717416 GCF_001194135.2 Octopus bimaculoides
ATATATAAACAAATAGTAAATGAGTATATGCATATATACGTACAGGTATGTGCATACCGACATCCACCTGTATGTATAGGTGCATATCTGGGTACAGGACATTGCAAACAAAACGTAGACGAGAAAATACACAAGCCACATAGAGAACATTCTTCTTCATCAGCTACCCCCGTTTTAACACCGGCGTTTCGAAGAGCTGGGCAGGACGCATCGTTAAAACGGCTCTTCCCATGGACCGCAAATTAAATTTGTATACACAAATTAAATCTTGCCATGATATATATGTTTCAGAAGAATTCTTTTCACGTCAGAAATCCTGAGGCTTGGGCACTTGAACCGCATTCCAGACCTTAACATGGTCAACATATACAAGAAGAGATTCTAAGATGAAATTTCGCACATTTTCTTAACTGTACACAAAATATAGCGTGACTGTGTGGTAAGAAGCATGCTTCCCAACCACATGGTTCCGGGTTCAGTCCCACTGCGTGACACCATGGGCAGGTGTCTTCTACTGTAGCCTCGGGCCGACCAAAGCCTCGGGAGTGGAAACTGAAATAAGCCCGTCGTAAATATGTATATATTTATTTATGTACGTGTTTGTGCGTTTGTGTTTGTATCCCCAACATCGCTTAACAACCTATGTAACATGTTTATGTTCCTGTAAACTTAGCGGTTCGGCAAAAGTGATCGATAAAATAAGAAAACGTCTTGGCATCGATTTCTTAGACTAAAACCCTTGGGCAAGTGTCTTCTACTATAGCGTCAGGCCGACCAAAGCCTTGTGAGTGGATTTAGTAGATGGAAACTGAAAGAAACCCATCGTATATATATATATATATATATATATATATATATATATATATATATATATATATATCTGTGTAGTGTGTATGTGTACGTGTGCGTATATGTTTGTATGTCTGTGCTTGTCCTCCCACCATCGCTTGACAATGGAACTTAGCAGTTCGGTATAACAGACCGATAGGATTAAGTACTAGACTTACAAAGACTAAAGGCGGTGCTCCAGCATGACCACCGCAGTCAAATGACAAACAAATAAAAGAATATATATGTATGTATATATATATATGCTTGTGTATGTTTATATTTGTGTCTGTAGTGTGTGTGCTTGAGCATATATTATCTACATAGATATATTCATGTATGTCTAGGAAAAAGGCATGTTACTTATTAAATTTCAGATACCTCTTTATCTAATGTCCAAAGGAGGAGTTTCTCATGGTTAATGGGTAGCATTAATTTCACATCTACAAACTTACATATCATGTGCATGTGTCTGTGTTTGTGTGTGTGTGTGTGTATGCGTGCGTATTTCTGAGTGTATATTCGTGTTATTCCTGCATGTGACCATGTGGCCTTGTGTGTGTGTTACGTTGTATTGTCTGCATCCATATCAGCAGGAAGGTTTATTTTTATTCACTCAACGTATTTTAACGAAATTATCTGCAGATGAACATGTAACAGTTTGTACATGCAAATATGTCTCGTATTTAGAAGAACAGAAAACGCAGAAAAGAGAAGAAAAAGAGAGACAGAGACAGAAACAGACGGGCAAACAGAGTGGGAGATTGAGATGTAGTGAGAGGAACTATGGGAGAAGAGTATATATAGGTCCATGTGTGTTGTCTGCATGTCTGCGTGTACGTCTTTAATTTTGTTCTTGTCACTTTGTGTATATCTTGCTTGTGCATATGCCTGTATATGCGTTGGTTGTTTATGCGTGCATAGAAGCCGATGCGGAAGTAAATATTAGCATGTATGTGTGTATGTATGTATGTATGTATGTATTTAATTATTTATGTCTGTGTGTTTGTTTCTGCGTGTATGTTTGTGTGTATCTGGTGTCCACATATGCATACGTTATAAATGCTTATATATCTATATACACGTATATAAATGTACACACACACACACACACACACATATATATATATATAT
>NC_068983.1:45717838-45719302 GCF_001194135.2 Octopus bimaculoides
ATATATATATATATATACATATCAGCGTGTATGAACATCTAAATATAAATGTGTATAATTATTTATAGAAAAATGTGCATATGTTCACCTGTACATACGTTTATACTTGTTTATATAGACAGGTAAACACACACACACACACACACACACGTATAAATTTACATGCATTCTAATACATAGACATATATGTGTTTATATGAATGTGTGTGTGTGTGTGTGTGTGTATGTAAATGTGTGTTTCGGGGGGAGGAGGGGCTGGCGTGTGTACAAGTATTGATATCAAGATAGACATATACATAGAGCCTGTATATATTTCAGACACACCCAGTATTAGTCACACGGCAGATGGTGTACGATCGTTAAACTAAGTGCTTGGTTGTTACGTGACACAGAATCTACAGCCAATATCTCGGTCACTTGGTAGTGATACGTGGGTTGGCTTGTTACGTGTTGCTGCTTGTCTCCTGTGTAGGTGTATCTGTGTGTGTGTATGTGTGCGTATATATATATATATATATATATATATATATATATATATATATATATATATATATATGTCTGTATGTGTCTGTATATGTATGCATTGTGTGTATGAACGCGCGAAATGTATATCTTTGTGTCTATAAGTGTACATGTAAGGGCTTTTCTCACTCTCTGTCTTTCTTTCTCTCTCTCTCTCTCTCTCTCTCTCTGTCTTTCTCTCTCTCTCTGCCTCTCTCTCTCTTTCTTTCTCTCTCTCTCTCTCTCTCTATCTCTATCTCCCCCTCTCCCTGTCTCTCCTTTTGTTTTACTCTCTCACGATGCATTATCGAGTGTCGTGTTTATTATTTATAGGGACTTATATATTTTGTGTTTGTGTGCATTGTACATATTTGCATATAAATTCTACATCGATTTGATACGATATAGCGGACACATCAGCATGTTTATACACACACACACACACACACACACACACTTTTGTTTTATTCATTTATATTCATTTATTCTTTTACTTGTTTCAGTTATTTGACTGCGACCATGCTGGAGCACTGCCTTTACTCGAGTAAATCGACCCCAGGACATTCTTTGGAAGCCTAGTACTTATTCTATCGGTCACTTTTGCCGAGCCGCTAGTTTACGGGGACGTAAACATACCGGCTGTGTGGTAAGTAGCTTGCTAACGAACCACATGGTTCCGGGTTCAGTCCCACTGCGTGACACCTTGGGCAAGTGACTTCTACTATAGCCTCGGGCTGACCAAAGCCTTGTGAGTGGATTTGGTAGACGGAAACTGAAAGAAGCCCGTCGTATATATGTATATATATATTATGTGTGTGTGTTTGTGTGTCTGTGTTTGTCCCCCCAAAATCACTTAACAACCGATGCTGGTGTGTTTACGTCCCCGTAACTTAGTGGTTCGGCAAAAAGGACCGATAGAATAAGTGCTAGGCTTCCAACGAATAAGGCCTGGGGTCGATTTGC
>NC_068983.1:45719946-45720618 GCF_001194135.2 Octopus bimaculoides
TATATTTTTTATATATTTTATATTGTTTCTCGACCAGTTTCAATTTCGCTGATAATGGCATTAAAATTGTTTTAATTACGTATTTTCTAAAGAAACTTTTTTGTCCATACTGTGTGTGGAATTCATGAATAAATGATTCAAAAAGTAGAAAATCTCAGGGGAGGTAATTGATGATCGTTATTATTCTGGACAGGGTAGATAATTGGTCATCTTTCAGGGTGGGTGTGGGTGAAATATATATACACAAAAATTCAAAACCTAGAGTATTGGGGGAAAATATGTGCAGTGATGGGTATGTAATCATAAATTAAAATATGTATAGATATCAAAGTTGGTTATGCGTGCATAGAGATTGTATCTTTGCACTGGTAGAAGGGGAAAGCTGTGAAAGTTAGTTTGATGTTACCTGTTATGTGTTTGTTCACTTAAAAGAATCTATCTGTATTGCGGGAACCTGAACTGCTGTTTATGTAGAGTGGTTCCCGTCTCAGTGTCATACTCGTCTGTCCTATATAGTTTTATATATAAGTGGCACTTAGGGCAAGTGTCTTTTATAGTCTCGGACCGACTAATATTTTGTGAGTGGATTTGGCAGACAGAAATTGAAAGAAACCCGCCGTATATATATATATATTTGTGTGTGTGTGTGTGTGTGTGTGTGTGTGTGTGTGT
>NC_068983.1:45721851-45722668 GCF_001194135.2 Octopus bimaculoides
TATATATATATATATATATATATAAATATATATATATACATATATATATATATACATATATATATATATATACATATATGCATATATATATATATATATACAAAGATATATGCTATATATATAACGGATATATTATATATATCTATATCTTTCTATATATGTATATATATATACATATGTATATATGCATATATGTATAAAATAAATGTTATATATGATGTGTGTGTGTGTGTGTGTGTGTGTGTGTGTGTGTGTGTGTGTGCATGTTTTAGTGTATGCGTTTTTACCTGCGCACGTACGTATATCTTTGCCTGCATCAGAATGTCTGTGCTAAAACTTCAGCTAATCCACCTTTGTATGTCTTTCTTAAAATTCTCTTTGTGTCGAAGCATTTAAATGCGCGTATGCGCTCATAAGACAATGAGTCAGTGTGTACATGAGTGCGTGTGTGTGTGTATGTGTGTGCGTGTGTGCGTATTTTCATGTGCGTATGTTCTCATGTGCTTATGTTTTCATGTGCTTATGAGGCTTTCTTTGTCAGTGAATTTCTGTTTCGTTTTTACTGATTCAAACGTGATATGATGGTAACGTTTTGTTTTTTTCCTATGAGCACACTAAATTTTTAAATAACCCGCCAAATGCGTTTATCCGTCTTTTAACTAAGGCACTTACTTTTATCCTTTCAATGTTGATAGAAGTTTATAAGTAACATTTCCTAGATAGTGGAATTGCATACTTTATTTCTTCATCTGCAGCAGCAGCAGCAGCAGCAGCAGTAGTAGTAGTAGTAGTAGTAGTAGTAGTAGTAGTAGTAGTA
>NC_068983.1:45724374-45725279 GCF_001194135.2 Octopus bimaculoides
GACCTCCAAAACTGGGGGATGATGATTTTTTTTCTTTTTTTGTCTTTTTTTTTGAGATTAGTAATACAACATGAATACTTATAATAGAGCCGACTCCGCTACTGGAACCCTAGACTAGACGGAAACTCATTTGCGGAGTCATATGGTGAGGGACTAAATTTTCCTTTTAATCATTTAACTCCATAAATTCAAATTACGATGAACGTAAACAAACAAACGAAGTTTGCTTTTAGAAGCGTTGAGATGTCTTCGAAAGTTAAAGAAGTGATTTTAAATTCTCAAACGCAAGATAATGCTAATAATATAGCCTGAACAGGATAAGCTACCCTTATTTTGCAGAAAAAAAGTGTAGGCGGCCAGGCGCCATCAAGAGATTTCCTCCTGTTTCGATCTTTGGCATGTCAGTGCTTCAGTTTCTGAGTACCTTTTCCATTATTAATTCAGCAGTGAATTAGACATGAAGCAAAAGGAGCACGTGCTTAAGGCATCAGGGGAAGTGGGAGGGAGCACCACAGAAGTTGTAAATGGTTTACGGCACAAAAGATATCATTTTAAATTTGCTAAAAGAATACTCGAAGAGGTTTATATACTCTTTTACTTGTTTCAGTCATTTGACTGTGGCCATGCTGGAGTACCACGAAATTTTTCTGGAGAACATTATTTTTCTTTGTGGTTGGGTCGTTGATGACCTCTTTCTAGCATATTGGATGTCCACCTAGTGGTCATCGCTTATACACGTGCAATACAATTTTTTATGAATTTTTAGATTTTTTTATATGCTAGGCCACTTGGTTTTAAATTGAATTAATATTCAATTTATCATCCTATCTATATAAATAATATATATATGTGTGTGTGTGTGTGTGTGTGTGTGTGTGTGTGTGTATGTGTGTGTGTTTGTGTGT
>NC_068983.1:45725880-45726449 GCF_001194135.2 Octopus bimaculoides
TACTATGTACTCACTGACAGTGAGAGATTCATCGTTAATAAACATTGTACACGACTTGGTGGTGAACAAACTTTACAACCAACCAATTATTATAATTTTTTTTACAAATATTTTTATTCATTTTTTTTTTTGTTCCCTTTTGTTCAGAAACTAAATGGACAAAAGCTACGTACATCCCTTTATCAAGTTTACTTTAAACCAACACAGCAATTACTAAACTCTTTCACACAGTTTACACAACACGGTGTTTGCTGAACGCGTCGATACACGAAAAATTTCTCTTCAAACAAAGATTGTTATACTAAAAATAATGGCTCCCATTTTATACTCTGTTTTACTAGTATTTGTTAAGCATGTGGACATTGTGGTTTACGCTTCTGCTTACAGACTCGTTGGTGCTGTTTTTGTTGCAAGCAGCTTCAGAATATATTTATACGTATGCATATATAGATACGTATCTCATATGTATGTACGTGAACATATATGCATGTGTATGTTTGTGTGCGTATGAGTGTGTAAGTGTGTGTGTGTGTGTGTGTGTGTGTGTGTGTGTGTGTGTGTGTGTGTGT
>NC_068983.1:45726886-45730372 GCF_001194135.2 Octopus bimaculoides
TATATATATATAATTAATTATTTGTTGAATTCACTTGAATCAAGGTATTTTACTAAGGACACCAGGTTAGGGTCGAGGTTGGCATATTCGTGTATATACCGCATACGGACACTCAAGCATATATGAATGTATATACTGCATGGCGTAAGACTTACATAAACATGCAAGTAAACCTTAATCGATTTGTGGTCCTTCTTTAAATATATATATATATATATATACATATATGTATATATATATGTATATATCTTATCTGTGAGTGTGTGTGTGTGTGTGTGTATGTGTGTGTGAGAGAGAGAGAGAGAGAGAGAGTGTGTGTGTGTGTGTGTGTGTGTGTGTGTGTGTGTGTACGCACGCGTGTTTGTGTGTACAATCATATTGAACATACACTCGGACATGGAGAGAAATTATGCCGAGAAAAATATTATCTTTATAGACAGTGTGTGTAAGAAACATCATTGGACTACGAACGGCGTTATCGAGCCGTAAGAAACATTCGTTCTTGCGTCGTTAGGCGTCGTCAGCTACATATACCGAGTTGGCGTTGATAACCACTTAGGAATTGTTTTCTTATATTAGAACAGCAAATATCAATGATGATGACGAGGATGAAGGTCATTATTATTCCGTCATCTACCACCGCCTCACCGCCTCACCGTCCTGCTCTGTCCCGGTTCGAATCTGACCAAACTGGAGCGCCTACTCTTCTACTTTCTCTCAGGCTTTCTGTTTGCTGTCAACACCCGCTAAATTGGAGGGCTGGATATACCGTGGCTATAGATGCGCAGACATGTGCTGAGGCTGCAGTATCTCCAGCGTTTCCTAGATAGTGAGCAGGCGTAGTCGCCGTTTGTCAGACGTGATTTCACACAGCTCGTCACCTGGACTGAGCTGCAATTCTGGATCAAACGTAGACAGAGGCAGGGCGCCTGACACCTAGAATGTCGTCAGTGGAACTTCCAGTATGGCTTTATATAGAGGGTTATTAGTGAGTAAGTGTGACGACGTTCTCGGGCAGACTGAGTATCGACGAGAATGAGTTGGCTGATTTGTTCTGGAGAACGTTCGGGCCGGAGTCTACGGATAATTTCCAGAAATCATTGGCCTGGCAATGGCACAACGGCGGACTGCTTGTTCAGAACAAACTCTGCTGGCACGCAAGTGCAGTTAACAGAGCTTGCCCGAGTTGTGCACAGAGCGACGAAACTTCTGCACGCTCTCGTCTAGTGCCCGTGTATTTCTGACGCGTGGATTTATGTCGAATACCTGCTGTCGTGTGTGGGACGGATCCGGCTATCGGCTGAGTCCAATGTGAAGATAGTCTCGCTACCTTCCTTTGGTCGGGAAGGGGCAGGCTGTTTTCCTTTGCCTGATAGCCTTAGCGAAAAAAGTTGTGTAGAGGGCCAGACTGAAAGAGCAGAAGACAGACACTTTCCTCTTTGGCGAATCCCTCATCACCTCTTTTAAGTTTCACTTGAAGACGAAAGTGACGTTGGAGAGGGAAGTTCTAGTCACCCCCCTCCCCCAGCAATCTTGTTAAAAGGTGGGTGAATGTCGCAAGAATGGCTCGAGTTAATGGGCCTACTCTAAGCATGCCGCTGTAAACAAAATGGAGAGGGTGCTTACCCTGGTGGTCAGGACTATCATGGATTTATGGGGTTCCAATCCTAAGAGGTCTCCTTCTATTACTCTCTTACTCTTTTACTTGTTTCAGTCATTTGACTGCGGCCATGCTGGAGCAACGCTTTTAGTCAAGCAAATCAACCCCAGGACTTATTCTTCGTAAGCCTAGTACTTATTTTATCGGTCTCTTTTGCCGAATCGCTAAATTACGGGGACGTAAACACACCAGCATCAGTTGTCAAGCGATGTTGGGGGAACAAACACAGACACACAAACACACACACACACATATATATATACATATATATATACGACGGGCTACTTTCAGTTTCCATCTACCAAATCCACTCACAAGGCTTTAGTCGGCCCTGTCCAAGGTGCCACGCAGTGGGACTGAACCCAGAACCATGTGGTTGGTAAACAAGCTACTTACCACACATCCACTCCTGCGCCTATTGGGGAATTTTGTTATTAAAATCGATTGTTTTTCAATGTTTACACGACTTTCTTGTAACTCCACATTCTATTTGTCTTGTGCTGTCCCCAATGCTTTTTTTTATGTTTACCCTTTGTGATTAATAAAGAAATAATAATAATCATTATTGTTATTATCGTTATTATTTCTTTTTATCACATGCTTTGTTGAAGCTCCTGGAGTCTTGCATGCGTAGCAGGTTTGCTACCTGCAGATTACGGTACCGTGCCATCCGTTGTTTTCATCTATTTAATACTTTCCTGATTATTCTGGCCGTACCAGGGAGGCAAACCTTTTGTAACAGTTCTACTGGGCACTCTAATCCAATTTCCTTTATATTCCACTTGATGGCTTCTGATACTGTTCCCAAGGACCCAACAATAATTGGCACTATCTTCACCTTCTTCATTTTCCATAGCTGGGCTATTTCATACTTAAGAGGCTTGTGTCTATCTATCTTTTCGCCTTCTGTCTTGACTATTCGTGGGTCAAAGGAGCATGCAACATCAACTATATAGCATATGTGGTGCACTTTGTCCATTACCACTAGATCCGTTATGCTCAAGTCCCCGACCTGTTTGGATTGGGAAAGCCCAGAAGATTTTGCTAGTCTCCGACTCCGCCACTCTCGGTGTTTTGTGCTCATATCATTTCTTGCATCTCTCTAACTCCCACTTTTCACACAGTTTCCAATGTAGCATTTTCGATACCTAGTCGTATCGCCACAAGTTGTAGTGGTTTTGGGCAAGTCTAGGGCATTCGTTCGTGATATGGGCAATGGTTTCATCCACTCAATTGCAGAGTTGTTGTTGTTGTTGTTGTTGTTATGATTATTATTATTGAGTGAGAGAGCAGTGCATGCCATCAAAGTGACACTGGGGTAAAATATACGAAGCCCATTATACCCATCATGACTACCCGTCTGATAAGGGTACACCAGGCACATGGATCACAACCATATGTGCGCGACTGGGTGATGTCATATCAAGATAAACAGCGCATCACCTCGCAGGTGGGGCCCAGTTAGAATTTTCTTCAGGTCGAGTAGCCCATTCCGCTCAAAAGGTCCTTGAATAAGGTTTGTTTAAGGATGTTGAGCAAAACACCCATGTTTCCAAAGGTGAATTATTCAAACCCCAAAGTATTCCTCTCAACACATGGCTATGATGCTCCCCACTATTACTGCTCGTGATCAGAGATGCACATACTGTCAGCCACCAAGGGACATGCTCAACTGGTTAAGGTCAAACAACTGACAAGTAAATCTGTGATATTGAGCAGAATATTTGCTGTAGCCCATCTTTTATACCAAGACAAAATGTACATGATAACACTATTATTATTATTATTATTATTATTATTATTATTATTATTATTATTATTATTAT
>NC_068983.1:45731611-45732435 GCF_001194135.2 Octopus bimaculoides
ACACACACACACACACACACACAATGGTCTTCTTTTAGTTTCCCACTACCAAATCTACTCACAAGGCTTTGGTCGGCCCGAGGCTATAGTAGAAGGCGTCACGCAGTAGGACCTAACCCGCACCAGAGAGCGAGGGAGAGATAGATAGATAGAGAGACAAAGAGAAAGAGACAGACAGACAGACAGACGTATATATTACTTCTTTGTACTAATATACATGCTAATAAACTGGAGTAATGAAAACTGGGATGAAATCCAACTGTAAAAGCTGGCTTGGCCGAGATAACAAAAAAAAATTAATAAATAAATAAAAAAGGAATGTACTTTATGAATGGTTGAATATAGGAATGAATGAAGGAATACGAGAAAGAGTTAAGGAATTAATTGCATTCCTTTGCGTTCAATCGGAATGTTTTTTTTTTTCTTTTTGTAGTGTGAATGTATGTTATTAAAAATAACACAACATCCAATCAACTTGACTTCGCTAATCTATAATTTGAAGTAATGAAAACAAATGAAACAGAAATATGTGTAATCAGGTTTATCATAAATACAAAAAAAAAAAATACAGAAAGCTAAAAGGGGACAAAAATATTTCGATAATGTAGGCTTGGTTGGTTGTGTGGTAAGAGGTTTGCTTCACAAATACATGATATGGGGTTCAATACCAACGCATGGTACGTTAGGCAAGAGTTCTTCTGATACAGCACCGCCTTGTCAGTGGATTTGGTAGGCGGAAATTGGAAGAATCCGCATTTATCTATCTATGTATCTATCTATCTATCTATCTATCTATATATATATATATATATATATATATATAT
>NC_068983.1:45733775-45734948 GCF_001194135.2 Octopus bimaculoides
TAGAGGCGGTTTGATCAACTAAGAACTCTTGAAGTCGGTGCCCCAACCTGGCCGCCGTCGAATGATTGGAATAGCTAAAATATAAACGATAAAGAAAATAACAACAAAAATTATAAAGCACGCAAATATAAAAGATAGGACGGGAAGAACAACGACTATAACAAGATACATTAGTGTTGAGTAATGAGAAATATTTATTTCGCTTTCAGTATTTTCGGTTAACGAGAGAAAAAGGATAACAAAAGGAAGGAAGGAAGGAAGGAAGGAAGGAAGGAAGACAGACAGTAAGAAACGGAGAAAGAAAGGAAGAAACAGAGAAAAATTAAAGAAAGAAAGAAAGAAAGAATGAATGAAAGAAAGAAAGGAAGAAACATGGAAAGAATAAAAGGAAGGAAGGAAGGAAGGAAGGAAGGAATGAATGAAGGAAAGAATGAATGAATGAAGGAAGGAAGGATGGAAGGAAGGAAGGGAGGAAGGAAGGAAGGAAGGAACGAATGAATGAAGGAAAGAATGAATGAAGGAAGGAAGGAAGGAAGGAAGGAAGGAAGGAAGTCAGACAGAAAGAAAGAAACAGAAAAAGAAAAGAAGAAACAGAAAAACTAAAAGGAAGGAAGGAAGGAAAAAAGAAAAAAGAAAGAAAGAAAGAAAGAAAGAAAGACAGAAAAAAGGAAGGACGGAAAGACAGAAAGAAAGAAAAAAATGAATGAATAAGAGAAAAAAGAAAGAAAGAAAGAAAGACGGAAAGAAAGAAAAGATGAATGAATGAGAGCAAAAAGAAAGAAAGAAAGCTTTGAAATAATATCGCTAGTGTCATTCTTGAATGTTATTGATTTGGTATTTATTTAATGAATATTACCGGAAACGGAATGGTTTTCGTATGAGCGATGAATATATTTGCATTTGATTAGAGCATCTATTTAAATGCTTTCTATTTATTTCTGCTGGTACACGAACAAAAGTGGTCCGAGAAAAACATTCTAACGTCAACCGAGTACCGGATGCAAGAATTGATCTGTAAATCTGATGTTATCCCGTATACACGCGCGCACGCACACACAACATATATATATATATACACATACACATACACAAACACACGCACGCACACATACTCCCTCTCTTTCTCTCTATCTCTCTCTCTCTCTCTCTCTCTCTCTCTCTCTCTCTCTCTCT
>NC_068983.1:45734989-45735400 GCF_001194135.2 Octopus bimaculoides
AGAGAGAGAGAGAGAGAGAGAGAGAGAGAGAGAGAGAGAGAGAGAGAGAAAGAAGAGAGAAAAATGGAAGCTTTCTAAAGGACAGCCTCAAATGGAGGGAAATTAATCAATTTAGTTAAGAGGTCATTTATCCATCTATCTATCTGTCTATCTGTCTGTCTGTCTGTCTGTTTGTCTATATGTCTGCCTCTCTGCCTACGCTATTTTCTTTCGAAAGTTTTCTCTCTCTCTTCTTTATACATATGTGTGTGTATGCGTGCGTGTGTGCGTGCGTGTGTGTGTATGCACGCGTGTGTGAATGTATGAGCGAGACTCTGCGTGTGTGTGCATGGGTGAGAGAGAGAGAGAGAGAGAGTGTGTGTGTGTGTGTGTGTGTGTGTGTGTGTGTGTGTGTGTGTGTGTGTGTGTGTG
>NC_068983.1:45736047-45737559 GCF_001194135.2 Octopus bimaculoides
GAAAACACCTAAAGCTCCACGAGGCTCCGGCAGGGGATGGTGGTGAACCCTGCTGTGCTCTTTCACCACCACTTCCTCTCACTTTTACTTCCTGTTTCTGTTGTGCCTGTAATTCAAAGGGTCAGCCTTGTCACACTGTTTCACACTGAATATCCCCGAGAACTCCGTTAACGGTACACGTGTCTGTGGAGTGCTCAGCCAGTTGCACGTTAATTTCACGAGCAGGCTGTTCCGTTGATCGGATCAACTGGAACCCTCGACGTCGTAAGCGACGGAGTGCTACACGTTCCTCTGGGTTTGTTCTCAAGGCCTGCAGAGGAAAAGACATATATATTGAGACTTCTTTTTTTTTAGAATGGTTTCTGATTTTATGTCAACGCTATATATAGGGGGTCGGGACAGAATGGATAATAGTTACTACATTTTTTTACTTTGAGAAAACAAAATTTGTTTACAAATGTTCATTAACTTACAAAAAACTGAATCAGTTAAGCCAACGTCTTCCTCTAAATGCCTTTAAAGCTCTATAACATATTAAGAACACTATTTCAGAAAATCACCTCCGCTCCTTGGAGTATTCTACGGCATCCTTCGATCTCGAAAGACCATGGATCTACGCCCGGAGAATTTTGTGTCAGCTGCTGATAGCGGTGCAACGTCTACTGTAGCTGTAGGGGCTCACACTGAAGTGGCAGTCTTGTGAACAGCGACTGCATTTGAAGATGCTCTCCACCGTCGCTGCTGCGTTTTCTTTCGAACGCACTTTTTCTTCGGTGACAAGTTTCAGTTTCTCTTCCCCTCGTTCTAGTATACGTCATCAGCCTGACCGATCATTAGCGACCTCTTCCCATCTCAGGACGTCCAGATTTATTGATTTTATATCTCTGTTGCAGACGTCCTTGAGGCAAAGATGAGATCGTCCTCGTGCTCTTGTGATCATTAAAGATGCGAAGAGGCCGCTTATGACCTTTGGGCATATAAAAACCAAACTTAGCTGGTGCAAAATGAGTAACACACAGTATGGTAAATTTGTCTCTTCAATTCTCCAGATTTACACTTGCAGAGGAAAACTCATATACATCAATATACATGCTTAGAAATCAGGAAGGTAAGAAATGCAACAAAAATTTTAAATATCCTAAGTCAAATGGAAGAGGATTCTGGGAAAATGGCACATGATATGAAATAAACGAAACTCGACTAAATGTAAAACCTCAACATAAAATATTCCCTATAGCTTCTTTACGATCTGCTGGAGCGGTTCTTTTGATATATTTACGCACCATACCTTTCAAAAGATAAAATTAATGAACTTAGTCATTACTCATTTTGCCCCAATTTAAATTATTTTGTTAATAACTTTTTTTTTTGTAAATTAAATTATCAAATTAGACATTTATGTAGGACAAAATTGACTTGCAATGCAACAGAATAAATTATTTTGATTTCAAAATTAAAATTATCAAATTAGACATTTATGTAGGAAAAAATTGACTTGCAATCCAACAGAAT
>NC_068983.1:45738131-45740631 GCF_001194135.2 Octopus bimaculoides
AAAATTAAAATTATCAAATTAGACATTTATGTAGGAAAAAATTGACTTGCAATCCAACAGAATGAATTATTTTGATCTGAAAATTAAAATTATCAAATTAGACATTTATGTAGGAAAAAATTGACTTGCAATCCAACAGAATGAATTATTTTGATCTGAAAATTTAAATTATCAAATTAGACATTTATGTAGGAAAAAATTGACTTGCAATCCAACAGAATAAAATTACTTTGATTGTCAAACGCAAAAAAAAATATCCAGATCTTTTATTAGTAACCTCAATTATAATTGGGTCAAATTTGAGAGAGAATTTCTTGTAAGAAAACTATCAGCTGACCATGTTTCAAACCCTCTCAACTTCAACAACAACTATGCTGATCAATTCTTACTCCCAAAGATGATGCAATACTTCAAACGACGGGGAAGTAAATAACGAGTAATCAGAAATTACACATTTTGCCCCACTGACCGGATGAGTGTGACTATGACCGCGAATATAAGCGGCAAAACGTAGGGTTGATCTGATGAATCGCTGGAGTAGCGTTACTCGATAGGGTGCCTAGCTCGGACAGCAGAAAAAAAACTTTTCTGTGAATTTGGTTGACGGAATTTGTGTTGGAGCTCATCGTACATACACGTATGTGTGTATGTATTTGTGTATATGTCTTTTTGTTTGTGCCCAGTAGAGCTTAATAACCGGTGCTGGTATATCTATGTGCCCATAACTTAGCGGTTCGGCAAAGAGGCATATAGAATAAGTGCCAGACTTAGAGATGAACGCTTGGGTTGCTTTGTTCGACTAAACCTTCAAAGCAGTGCCCCAGCATGGCTGCAGTCCAATGACTGAGACAAGTAAAAGGTAAAAGAAAAATATATGGGTTAAATACATAGGATTCAAATTTTGGCACAAGGCCGGTAATTTCGTTGGAAAGACTAAGTCGATTATATTAACCCCAGTGTTCAAGTGCTACTTACATTCTCGATTTCGGGAGGATGAAAGGTAAAGTTAACTCCAGCGGCATCTGAATATACAACGTAAAGTCGGAAGAGATGCCGCTAAGCATTTTACTCGGCACGGTGATGAATCTGCCGGCTTGCTGCCTTATCTCCTAATATAATGATGAGCGTGGTGTTTTTTTATATATTTGTATATATATATATATATATATATATATATATATATATATATATATATATATATATATATATATATATATATATATATGGGGGGCGTGTGTATGTGTGTCTAGAATCACACTGGACGCGGAAGAGGAGAGAAAATATTAATTCAGTGAAGGAGAAGTAGTGAGAGTAATAGCCCTGACTGAGAGGGAGTGAGAGAAAGTAATAGCAATGAGAAAAAGGAAGGGGTGATAGATGAATAATGAAGGAAGGGGGGGAATCGGTGTTTCAACTCTGTGTGAGTATATGTGTGTATGTGTGTGCGTGTACAAGGTAAGTATGCGAATGTTTGTATGTATGATTATTATATATCTTATTTTGTGCCTTATTTATATATAAATTACTATAATTATCCGTCATTATTGACGGCTCGTGGTCAGCTAGTAAGAAATAAAATATATTAGAAGTAACTTAACTGTTGTGTTACATGGGTTATGGCGATTTTGGTGACAACTTTTTACAAATGTAAAATCTTAAATATTTATTTTGCTATTCATACAACACTACATCGTGAGTATGGCTGATGAGGATACATAGCTAAACATAACTCGAATTATCTCCCTTGTCGGAAAAAAGAATTATACTAATCATTCACTTAATCTGTGTTGTTTTCCTCTTTCTCACTTTATACACATGTCATGTTAGCTTTTTAATGCTCTATAAATTAATACAGAACAAAATAACAGTCTGTAGCTTATGCACTAGCTAACCTATATGTCAGTTTATATAAGAGGGAAGCGTGATAAAAGCGCCAGACTGGAAACTCTATGGTATTCTAGTCTTCTAGTACACTGACTATGTTGGTGATTTCAACAACTGTCGACACATGCTTTTCTGTCTCCGGGCTAGGTTGAACAGTAAGCGTTAGGCTGCTTTGGAAATATATCGACTGTTTTGCACTTTTCGCACGTAGCACAAAGCAGACATACGGGAATTTATTGTGCTGAGACATTTGGCATTATATATTTATACGTCGATAACATAGACGTCCGCCATTATAAATGTGTGTTGCGTGTGTGTGAGTGTGAGTGAGTGTTTCTGTGTATATTCACACATGCATATATGTATGCATTATGCTTGTATCTGTGAATGTGTGTGTGTGTGTGTGTGTGTGTATGTGTGTGCCCTCGTGCGTATGTGTGAGTGTGTGTTTTAATGCTTGTGTGTATATTCATACATACATATATGTAGATATTATTATGCCTGCGTCTGTGTGTGTGTGTGTGTGTGTGTGTGTGTGTGTGCGTGCGTGCGTGTGTGTGTGTTTCAGTGCGTCTGTGTGTGTCTGTGTCTGCCTGTGTGTGCCAGTAACATTAAT
>NC_068983.1:45745656-45746573 GCF_001194135.2 Octopus bimaculoides
ATATATATATATATATACGCAGCAATTAAGTGTATGAGCCACTAATGGTTTCATGCTCTGGGAACACAATATTTCGTAAGATTTATATATTAAGCTTTGTGTCCCTGAGCAATGCTTCAGGCTCTAATACACAACATGGCTGGTCTTATTTGCAAAGTCGAGATAGGACGCTGGTCTTTGAGAAAATTTGAGGAAAAGCGAAAGGAAAGTGAATGCAAAAGTTGGGATGAGAAAAGGTGTAACGAGAAAAGAAATAGAAAGTAAAAACGGGAAAAAGAAGGAAAGGAAATAAAATAAAATGCTGTGTCCCGTCTCTCCGTCGAAATCTTAATTAATCCAGAAGGTGTAGGATAATTCAACGGGGAGTATACCCTCGAATTGGGTAGTGTCCTCTAGTAGGGCAAAAGAAATTTTTTTATGTGCTTACAGTTGCTAAAACATTTCAGATCTGGAATTAAGAAGTATGGTGAAGTTCTTAGATCTACAATAAATTTGAGACCTTCCTGCTACATGCAGCTTGCATCTCTTTGTTCCATTTACGTATGGTGTTGACTTCTCCGCCATACTCCATATTTCATTATGTAAGGTGGGCACCAGGTCTTCAGATTCCACCCACATACACACGGACACAGACACACATACACACACACACACACTCACACACACACATATATATATATATTATATATATATATATACCGTAAAGAAAAATTATAGTCAGCAGCTAAATCTGACTAAGGGTGTGAATAACACCTACATTGCTAGAGATAGAAGCTAGAGTGCTCCAGTGTTATAACAAAACACATAACATATACTCTGATAGGGGCTGCAATCGCCCCGAACACCGAAAATTCCCTGGACTAACCGGCTAGTTTTGGCCATTTCTTATATATATATATATATATATATATATATAT
>NC_068983.1:45748391-45749408 GCF_001194135.2 Octopus bimaculoides
GTGTGTGTGTGTGTGTGTGTGTGTGTGTGTGTGTGTGTGCAGGATAATATTAGACCCTCTGACTTTCGTTTTCTGAGGTGTGCTGAAGAAGGTTTTCTCATTGAAAATCCCAAATATTACATTGCTGATCTGAAGGAATGCACCATGAATGAATGTGTTCAAATTTACGGAAATGTGGAGTTCCTGCATCGATTTCATGTAACACTCACAAAGCGAATCGAATATTGCGTCTCTATTAGTGGAAACCATGTTGGAAAAGTTACTCATTGATGTAACTGAATAATGTTTTCAAAAATGATCGCGACTGTCGGACGAACGGGAAAGCGAAACTCTGAATAATGGTTTGCGAAGATTATGCGCATATATACATAAGCAGATATGCACACACCCACATATATGAATGTGTCGGGCTGTACCTTCCCCTGTAATTAGTTTGCTATTTACCATTACATTAATTATCTAATCAGTCTCCTACTCCCTTCCTCTCTTTACGCTATTCTGACTTTCTCTCTCCTCATTAACGCAATATCTTTTTTTTCCCCATGTTCTCTTTCCAATTCTTGCTGTATTTCTCTTTACCTTCCTCTCATTATTTGCTTAATCACATACACACTCCCTATCTCTTTCATTTTCTCTCTCTCCCTCTCGTTCTCTCACTATCTCTCTCTCCAACTCACTCTTTCTTTTTTTTTCTCTTTCCTCCTCCCCACTGCCTGCTTCTTTTTCACTTTCTTTCGCTCGTTTTCTTTTTCCGTTTCTCCCGCATTATAATTTCTCCCCCCCTTACTCTCTCTCTTTCTCTTTCTCTTCCAATATAGTCGTTTCTCTCTCTATCTCTTTTTCTATCTCACTTTCTCTCTCTTTCTCTATTTTTCTCACTCGCGCGCTGAAAAATGCTGTTTGTCTTTCACACACCGTCTCTCTTTATCTATTCCTCTCAGTGTCTTCATTTCTCTCTCTCTCCCATATCTGTGACAGTTTCTGTTTCTCTCTCTCTCTCTCTCTCTCTCTCTCTCT
>NC_068983.1:45749501-45751401 GCF_001194135.2 Octopus bimaculoides
ATTTCTTTCTTTCCCACATCTGTTATTTCTCGCCTTCCGTTTCTGGCTATTTGCCTCTCCACGTCAAACTCATCTCTTTCTTTCCGACTCCTTGTCGATCTATCTATCTATCTGTCTATCTATCTATCTATCTATCTATCTATCTATCTATCTATCTATCTATCTATTTCTAATTCTATTTCTTTGTTTCCCCTCATTTAATACATTTTTGCTGTATGTTCTTCAAATTGATGTCAGAGTATAGTACTGCACTTTTAAACGAGATCTGTCGTGTTTAACACCCATTAATGTTGACATCACACACTCACACACTCACACACACATATGCACATACACACATACACACCTACATAATACATACATACATACATACATACATACATATTGTCTTTCAGATGTACAAATCTGCAGAAAGTGTTAAATGCGAGAACCAACCATGTGTAGGCGGCGAATGATTGCGTGTTTAAATACATACAAAATTCCACAATGTCTTCATACTAACAGAACTGTATATCTGCTTATGTATGTTTGTATAAACTTCGTGTCTACACATTCATGAAATTATATACATGTGCGCTTGCATTTTGATGTGGAGCATATGTATGTATGTATGTCTATGCAGAGTGTTCATAAATTATCTTTACAACTTTCACAATTTATCGCATCTACTGAAGTAGAGATCCATCTTGGAAGTCTTCTGCAAATTCAAATAAATCTGTGTTTGTCTTCGATTTCCAATGAACTCTGCTGAGTTATTCTCATCTTTCATTTATTTCTGAATGCATTCGTTTATGTTTTGCTCTGTCTGTGACTGTGTGTATTTATGCCACTGTCAAGTTTTGTAATTTGCTTATTTCATAAGCGCAGGTATAGGAACGAAGATCAAATAGCCGTAAACTGCGAATTTCTATCTCACCGTTGCGAAAGCACAATCAACAGTAGAACGTATGAGAAGGGATGAGAACATCAACCGTGATCTTGTTAGTAATGGAGTTAATTGTGCATAATTTATCTCTGTATTTGTTTATGTCTCACTCTGTCTGTGAGTGTGTGTGCTTGTGCTTGTACAAGCTGAAAGAAATAAAGAAGAAGGAAACGAAAAAAGAATGAAAAGAAAACAAAAGAAAGAAGTAAAGAAAGAGGAAAGAAAGACAAAGAAAGACAGGGTGGGATAGAGCGATGTGCGTAGTAATGCATGCTTATGAGTGGTTAAGCAATTAAGAAGCATATGCTTCCTGGTTTAGTCCCATGTCATGACATTTTGGCCAAGTATTTCCTACGTTAGGCTCGGTTTTATCAATATCTTGTGAGCGAAATTTGATATCGCAAGACGTTACGTTGCAAAAGCATATCGCATATCGTCTGTATTTCATGCATGCGCGGCGCGTGTGTATATCTTCTATATTTTACTTGTTGCAGTGACTGCACTGCAGCCATGCTTGGGGACCGATTTCATGGGTTTAGTCAAGCAAATCGACCCCAGTAGTAATTTTTAAGTCTGACACCGATTCTTTTGGACATTTATGCAAAACCTCTAAGTTACAGGCGCATAAAGAAAACAACACCGGTAGACAGGCCGTGGGGAAACAAACAGAAGCGTAAAAATACATACTAACACAAATGCACACACACGCACGCTGACGCACATACACACGCATACACCTATGCACACGTACATATGTGTGTGCGTGTGTGTAGGATTGGTTGTGTGGTAAGAAGCTTACTTCCCTACCACATGGTTCCGGGTTCAGTATCACTGTTTGGCACCTTGCGTGTCTTCTACTATAGCCTCGGGCCGACCTCACACACACACACACACACACACACATATATATATATATATATATATATATAACAGAGTATATAAATATATATAACAGAGTATATATATATATATATA
>NC_068983.1:45755505-45758243 GCF_001194135.2 Octopus bimaculoides
CTACACCCTAATAATACCATTTGACGATCCTAGTTTCTTTGGGTCACACTGAGCTGTGCCGATATAATGTAGAAGAAATATAGTAATAATGATAATAATAATAATAATAATAATAATAATAATAATAATAATAATAATAATAATAATAATAATGATAATAATAATAATAATAATATTAATAATAATAATAATCTATGGAGAAACATGCGATCCGCGCGTAGCGATGCATTAAAATACTTAAAAAAGTTCATCCGTGGATTATTATTATTATTATTATTATTATTATTATTATTATTATTATTATTATTATTATTAATAATAATAATAATAATATTATTACTCATATTATTATTAACATCATCATCATCATCATTACTACTATTACTACTACTACCACTACTACTACTACTTCTACTACTACTACTACTACTACTACTACTACTACTACTACTACTACTACTACTACTTCTACTACTACTACTACTACTACTACTACTACTACTACTACTACTACTACTACTACTACTACTACTACTACTACGTGTGTTTGTTTATTGGTGTAGTTATAAAAAAGAAGTGATGGAAGGTCGTTTTAAAAGTGGTAAGGAGAACGCATGCGCAGCGAAGCCCATACAGTGTTACCAAGCAGTGTTACCAAGCACTGTTACCATACGGTGTTACCAAAACAATATAATATCACTGGGAATATGCTTTATCCAACTTATTTTGGTGGAAAGACGTGTAGGCGGATGCCTCAACCTTAGTCATAATACGACTCCGTAGCTGACCCTTGTATTGGTGTAATGAAAATATGCTGCAATTTTGGTTACTGCTATTCCCATTGTGTTATTGGTATATCGTGATCAATGGACCGGTTGAATTTCCCCTTTTCTATACACGCTGGCAACATCTTTAACCCCTTATTTTTTATACTGATCCCTACTTCGTAAGAGTGATGTGTGACTCCGCACGCTATAAGCAATACGGTTCATTAAATAATGATAAAACATTTCTTATTTAGGCTTACCTTGAACTTTTACACTTGGAGAAAGTTTTAATAGAATTTCCAAATTGGGTCCACCGTGACATTCTTGGATTTGGTTATTCTTGTTTGCACGTTAGTTGGTGAATGACATCTCTGCCACTTGAGTTTATAGTCCTCTATTTTCCAGAATGCACCATTCTATTCTCGCGATTGCAACGAATCATATTAGGGAAGAGAATACGCAGATCTGAATGTCATGCAGGTAACTGTTCTGTCAGCTTTATTTAAACGAACCATGATAATTTCAAGTTTGTCGTTCCCTTGCGAAGGCATCTGGTTTAAAAATATGTTTTACCTTTACGAAATTCGCATATTTTCCTTCATGTTACGTATATACACGTTCGAAAAATATATTGTCTCCATACGATTTCAGAATAACCAGCACTCAAGTCTGTAAATTGTTCTGGGAGAGATTCGCTTGAAGTACAAAGAATGTGTGTCCCAGGATACCCAAGCGTGTCCAGTGGAGAACCGCTGTTAAAGGTTGGATATTGGAAGATCACGACCATTTCGGGTATAGAGAAGGATCTAGTGCAGGTGGCCAAACGTTACCGGCTAGATATAGTTGGTTTCTTCTTTACAAGGTTCCGTGGTTCTAGTACCGTAGATTTGTAGGGAGAGTGTAAAGTCCACTATTTAGGTGTGATGCCAACTGTACTTGCACAGGTAGGAGTGGAGACACACGCGGCTGTCAGATTCTGTTATGGAGTGGATGCTACTAGGTAGGAAGATTTGCCTTCTGAAGCTTAAACTGAAGGAAGGACTGCTGTGACTGTTGCATGTATATATGCCAAACAGCATGTCCAAGTACAAATCCTTTCTTATAGTTTTTGGCATCTTGTGGAAGGGCCAGGTTCAGCTAGCCAGGGCGTTCATCTGTTGGTCTACTCTAATGCCATCTATAAGCTCGATCTTGGTAAGTCGTGACTGACGCACGCAGTTACCCAGAAATGCTGGTATGTTTGCTGAAAATCCTAGATGACGAAGATCAGTTGGAGTTTACATCTGTACCACTCACATGCTCGAAGTTGATCTTTTCGACAGTGTTGCAATTCTGAGTCGTCAAACGCACACCTAGATTACATGATTATATTGTGAAAGACGAGTAAGTTTATTAAATATGCGTTCAATCTTACTATGCAAATAGACTATATAATTCTGCGTCATGTAGTCACCCTCAGCAAATCAAACTTAAAAGGTACTCGAGGCAATAACCAATCTAATTTTTTTTTCTTTCAGAGAAAGTAAACATTTAAAGTTTCTTATAAAATATATTATGAGCAACTGTCACAAATTATATTCATTTGTATAATCGTCCATTTGTCGGCAACGTGTATTAAATAGCAAAATACTGAGGATACACTTGTTGATAAACTGCGAATGAATTTATAAATTTACATACAAAAAACACATTCAACCTCACTGTCTAAACAGAACTATGTTTAAACAGGGTCCTATTCGTATCACGAATGCGAGAAAAACTCTGGTATTTCCAATTGGTAACTGCCATCTTATGAATATATTTTTACACAAGTTCGTTCAACAGGAAGTAGTTTAGAGCTAGTTATAAAAGATGCTATGAGCCAAATCATACTCAGAGCATTTTTCATTAGCAGCTCTAAACCGACTCTTTTTTCTATAGAATGAACTGCAGTAGACGATCTTAATAAGACAGAAAAAAATAAAACTAATA
>NC_068983.1:45758253-45760906 GCF_001194135.2 Octopus bimaculoides
ATAGAAATGTTTAACTCTAGAACCTATTTACACAGTGGGTTTAACATATATATATAATATAATGTACAGTGTGTGTGTGTGTGTGTGTGTGTGTGTGTGTGTGTGTTGTGTTGTGTGTATGCGTGCGTGTTTGTGTGTTGTGTGTGCGTCTGTGTCTGTGTATTATATATTACATATGTGTGTATGTGTGTATGTATGTATGTATGTATGTATTACGTATGTACTCAGGAAAGAAGAAAATTATATATAAAGAACTATTGAAAGACCGAAGGCAATTTAGTTAAAGAGAGCAGAAGAATAACAAATAATCCACAACGAAGAAAAATATAAAACAGTAAATGAATGAAGAAAGAAAAAACAGAAGAAAGATAAAAAAAAATAATAAAGATAAAGGTAGAGGATGGAAAAAAATATGAAAATAAGGAAAAAGGAAAACAATTGACAGAACTTGCAAAAAAAATCTTAGGCAACAAACAAAATGTTAGAAACACATAACTTGAGAAGAGTATTCACACCTACACGTGTTTGAATTTGTGGTGTATACATGATAGTAGATGTAACTCCACTGCAGATATAAACTGTGTGTAATTTCATGAGAAAGATAATTGGTTGGCAGTAGGTTTTTAAAACACATGTTTAGCATGAGAGGATTATGAGTCAGTGTGGAGACATCTTAAAACAAAAGCCCCGTTTGTGGTTGATGGCGTGAACGAAATTAGACAGTTTCTAACGGTGATGTTGTCCAAAATTAGATATTGCTTTGCAGCACTGGCATCGAGCGCATACAGGAAATCGGTACATGTTCTCATAAACCTGATCGTTGCCAAATTTATAATCATGCACATTCGGTGTTCATTTTCAGAAGACAAAGCTTATTTGTTGAAGAGTTGTTGAGAGGTGAGTAATCTTAATGAAATATGATCTACTATGTATAATAAAGCTGTCGTATTTGTAATACTCCAACCCGCCCATATAACCGATGACACAGCGTAGACCTCATCGGGAACACCAGATGAAAAAGCAAAACGGAAATCTCAGAGGATATTTATTAATGCATTCAATTGATAGTTCATCTCTACAAAAGTAACGATCTCCAAACTGAATAATTAAAGTCTTCCTTAATCTCTCTTTCTCTCTCTTCCCTCCCCCCCTCTCTCTCTCTCTCTTTCTTTCTCCATCTCTCTTTTTCTCCTTTTTTCGTTTATTTTTGCATTTTTCTCTTCTGCAATTCAATACATCGAAGTATAATTATGCTTAAAATTTGTACAGTCTTGTGTTATTGAATGAATCTTGCAGATACACTCAAAGTTCTCTTCAAAACAGTAAAGGTATTGGTAAAATCTTTTTCAGGATATCAATGCCATGTCAATTTCGGCTTAACCTTGCGTACTTGGTAAGAAAATATAACTTACAATAATATAGAAATTGCCGATTAATTTATACGTAGGTAAGCTATTTTGTATATGGTTACTTCTTTTCACAACAGAAGTAACTACACTATCACCAAGCATGAGCATCCTTTATCCGAAATTTGAGCATCCTTTATCCGAAAAGCTTAAATCCACACGTGTCATCAGTGTGTTCCAAGGTTGCTGGACTGTATTACTGGTTAGTTAATGCAAAACTTCGTATAGTAATTTCACAGCATCGAGCAAAGATTTGAACATGGTTTATTGGGCTGCAATAGTTACGAAAATTCTTTTATTCTTTTATTTATTTACTTGTTTCAGTCATTTTACTGTGACCATGCTAGAGCACCGCCTTAGGAAGTTTTAGTCGAAAAAATTGACACTAGGATTTATTCTTTGCAAGCCTTGTACTTATTCCATCGTTCATTTTCACCGAAACGCTAAGTTTCGGGGACGTAAACACACCAACATCAGTCGTCGAGTGATGGTGGTGGAGCACAAAGAGAAAGGCACACACACATAAGTAAACACACACACACACATACATATATATGGTCGGCCCGAAGCAATATATGGTCGGCCCGAAGCAATAGTAAACCACACAAGGTTCCACACAATGAAACTGAACCAAGAACCACGTTGTTGAGAAACAAGCTTCTTACAACACAGCCACACCTGTGCCTATAAAATGTTTATGTATTACAATTCACATACAGAATCAACAAGAGGAAAATAGGGCAATACGACACGGAAGGAAAATGTTTGTTCAAAGTTTAATACTGGGTTGCTTTTAACATAGTAGGCAGAGAAACAGATATATAGGTGCGGTGTCATGTCTGCCTTCTGGTCACATATAGTCATTAGAATGAATAGTAAAGGAGTTCGTGCTGGTAAAGCTCTCAAGAACACACACAGGAGTTGGCTAAAGTGGAGAACGTCATACACGCTCGGACGTCTGCAACACTCTACAATTTCCGCCATTTATGGCTGTAATTATAAGCCGTATTTATGGCAAATACTGCACAAGCTATCATGTGAACAAAATCCGACGATTGTACAGCAACTCGGTTGCGCACATGATCAAGCCGTTGTGAAGCCATTGCCGTTGTGAAGCCATGTGGCAAACGCATATCCTAATCCTGCTACATATCTTTAAGAAAACACATTTCAGCGATACATACGTACATACATACATACATACACACACACAGACACACACACACACACACACACACACACACACA
>NC_068983.1:45761744-45763283 GCF_001194135.2 Octopus bimaculoides
ATAGGTGCATGCATGGTTGTGTGGCTGCGAAATCCGCTTTCCAAGCGCGTGGTTTCAGATTTTCAGGTTCAGGCAGTGGCGCCCTTTCAAATCCTAGCCAGGCTCATGGGATTGGTTTCCCGGTTTCTATGGCGTATGTATTCCCCTCAGCTGGACGGGAAGCCAGTCCATCGCAGCGTTACTCAAGAAACAGGAAGAAAGAATGAGAGAAAGTTGGGGTGAAAGAGTACAACAGGGGTCGCCCCCTTCCCCTGCCCGGAGACTCGTGGAGCTTAGGTGTTTTCGCTCAATAAACACTCACAACGCCTGGTCTGGGAATCGAAACCGTGATCCTCCGACCGCGAATCCGCTGCCCTAACCACTGGGCCATTGTGCCTCCACTGATAGAAGTACTAGACTTTAAAAAAATATATATAGAGGCTGATGTTCTCGACGAAAACTCTTCCAGGTGGTGTCCCAGCATGGCCGCAGAACAATGGCTAAAACGAGTGAAAAACGAAAGATATGTAATGTGACATGTTACATTTTTCGCGTCTTCAATAATGATATATATATGGGCGGTTAATTTGAAATGTTTTGTATCTGCTGCTAACAGCTGTAGCCTTAATAATGGTATGCTGTTTCTACACGATTCACAACATTATAAACATCGTAGTTGCATCAGTTTACTGGCACTTAAATGTTGATCTCCTCACATATATTCCAGTAACATACCTAGCAACTTTGTCATGTCATCCAATACGTTCTAATTTAGCATCCATTTAAAATGTATTCTATTGTTACGTCAAATTGCTCATAAAAATATGTTTTTTTAAATTTTTTTTGACAGACACGATGTTCCAACATCATTCCTCTTTAGTAACAATTAACTTGTACCAAATTTTGGCTGCAAACAACGAGGTCTCTATTATGTCTTTTTGTTGTTGTTTTTCCTTCAATCCTAAATAAATCGTCCATTATTATTACTACAGCGGAAAAAATGCTTGGCAGCATTGCTTCCGATTCTTTAGGATCTGAGTTCAAATTTCACCGAGGTCAACTTCGCCTTTCATACTTTTCAACGATGAAATGAGTACTCAACATCGCATTAATAGATAAATAATTTCTTTATTTGTGAATTAAGGCTACCATTTGTTTCATGTTAAGAAGAGCAGGAAAGCATCCAAGAATCTTAACAATTTTTCAAACTGATCACATGGAGAAAGGTGTTCGCCTCCATTTTGGAAAACAATTTCGTTTCGTTCACAAGATTTCTCTCGTTTACGCGAATTTACCAGAAATCCCGTGAACGAAACGAGATTGTTTTCCAAAATGGAGGCGAACACCTTTTTCCATTTGATCAGCTTGAAACATTGTGAAGATACTTGGATATTTTCCTGCTCTTCTTAACATGAAACCAATGGCAGCCTTAATTCACAAACAAGAGAAACAAATACACACACACACACACACATACATATATATATATTATACACATGCACACATATACATACATACATGCATGCATACATATATATATATATATATATATATATATAT
>NC_068983.1:45763458-45766596 GCF_001194135.2 Octopus bimaculoides
GTGTGTGTGTGTGTGTGTGTGTGTGTGTGTGTGTGTGTGTGTGTGTGTGTGTGTGTGTGTGAGTGTGTATGCATACATACGTACATACTCACACATATGGGATCGCCTAACGCTGTTGCTAGTTCGCATATCTTCATACTCTTTTGTATAATCTTTATATCCATGCCAACATAGTCCTAGTTTCTTTTAATACGAGAATAATTATCAGCACCATGACAAACTAGAATCTCCAGAGTTTCTCACATACACCCGAAAACTTATCAAAACTAATATCTCAATATTACAAACGAGAGCCCAGCGTGAATTTAGCAAGATCCGCGTACAATTGCATCTTTGATGAGGCAAAACTAATGCGTATATGTAACTTATGAAATGACTCACACATGGATATCTAAAACATTTTATGTTAATGGTCTGTAATGTGATAAAGTCTCACTGAGTCTAGACTAGTTTCTCTAAGATTTATTTTCATTTTATTGACTGTATTTTCTTTATAGTATTTAAAAGACCTCGTTAATTTTGCACACAAACACTTTAACCGTAGTATGTTTTTATTTTATTATTATCATCATCATCATTATCATCATCATTATTATTATTATTATTATTATTATTATTATTATTATTATTATTATTATTATTTGTTTACGAGCTGACGCGAATACATTTAAGTGGTTGGTCGGTTTGCTAGAAATTGCAACCATATCTTCTTTTCATCATATCTTAATGTGTTACATAAGTGATGTAAGCATTTCATAGTGTTTTTACAAGATTTTAATCATCTCAGAGAGGTAGTATCTGTGAATATTTTATGATATGATCATTGATAATATCAGTTAATTCATATCAGTTTTTCAATCACCGTATTACATATATGAGTCCCAACCACATATTATAAGGTAGCTTTAAAAGCGCCATGTCTGAGAGAAAGTAGAACAGGATTACGAGGGCTGGAATGTTTAACGCCAATCTTGTTCAGCGCTGATCACGAATTAAATTAAACAATGGCTATATAGACAGAGCATAACATTGATTACATCGTGAATGGCAAACTTGTTTGATTGATTGATTAATTAATTGATTGATTGACCGAGTGTTTATTCAAACACTCAGTTTACTGGTTAATAGGCTTACTAATTAACTAATAGTAATTCTTCTGCTACAGTCACAATGCTTGAAATTTTGGGGGAGAAGCTAGTCGATTTCATCGACCCAGTGTTCAACTGCTAATTATTTCATCGACAAAACGGATGAAACGCAATGTCGACCTCGGTGGAATTTGAAATCAGAACGTACAGACGAACAGACTGCCGCTAAGCAACTTTTCCGGCGTGCAAATGATTCTGCCGCTTGCAGCTTATAATGATAATAAGAATGAGAGAACCAATGCGTGTGTTTATTATTGACATAAGAATCTTTCTGAGATACAACACAATACATATTTTACTTATTCATTAAAACGGAAGGAAGCGAATTGATTGAGTCGTTAGCGTGTCGGATAAAATACCATTGAGTAACAAGGACATAGCCCTTTTCAAGTTATCCATTTACTCTTCAGTATTGTTAACCCCAGAATTGCTTATGAATAGTTCCTTACAAAGAAAGGTTATACGTTCTTCGGATCATCGAGATACACTACAGCTTAATGTTCTTTACCAACAGCTTCGTTTAGGATCTTTGTCGTCTGATGTAACAGCCTCTTCAAATAGCACTGCCATCCCAGACTCCATTGCATTCCAATTAATTCGTCTCTCAGTTCTATATTTAAGAGATGAGGAATTATGTACATTAATTACATTATTTACGTTTGACGGATATTTGTCCTCATCTTGTTTGATGTTAACACAATGTTTCGGCTGATATATGATATACCCTCCAGCCTTCATCAGGTGTATTGGGGAAATTTCGAACCTGCGTTCTCATTCCTAAGTTATTTTTCTCATTCCTAAGGTATTTTTCGATATCTTTACAAAAGATATGCGGCCCGTATGACATCAGGACAGTATTCAAGAGTCATACAACACTTCGCAAATATCTCCTTCAGGTAAAACCACCAATAGAAGAGAATATGACCAAAAACTGCGTGTACTCCATCCCATGCAGCTATGGTAAGTTATACAATGGCAAAACATGCCACCCCCTCAAAATAAGGTTAGAGGAACATCGAAAAGCTGTGACACGAGGAGATATTGATAAGTCGGGTATAGCTGATCATGTATGGAAAAATGGAGACCACCTCCCCCTGTGAGATGAAGTTAAAATAATAGACAGAGAACACCACTGGAAAATACGAAAACTAAAAGAAGCAGTACATACGCTAGGACACAACAACCTACTAAGCAGACCGAGTGCAGATATGAACAGCATATGAGAACCGGTATTAAGGAAGTATAGGAGAATATTAGATTTATAAGCCCTAAAAATTCACTCCATAATTTGAGTGGTTAAGGGCGTGGGCCACTAACCCCAAGATTTCGAGTTCGATTCCAGTTAGTGACCTGAATAATAATAATAATAATAATAATAATAATAATAATAATAATAATAATAATAAGAAGAAGAAGAAGAAGAAGAAGAAGAAGAAGAAGAAGAAGAAGAAGAAGAAGAAGAAGAAGAAGAAGAAGAAGAAGAAGAAGAAGAAGCAGCAGAAGAAGAAGAAGAAGAAGAAGAAAAAGAAGAAGAAGAAGAAGAAGATATACTGAGGAGTCTGAGATATAAATTTACATATATTAGCCAGAATAATCGCGATGTACTGAGGGATTATTGTACATATATATATGTGTGTGTGTGTGTGTGTGTGTGTGTGTATATAGTAGGGATATAAGCAATATTGAACACACATACACAGTGTACGTGTTTTGCCAACTCGTGGATAGGCTGTGATTATAGGCGTAAGAGAATATATTCTAATGAATTCACATGGTGTTAAAACACTTAAAAGTCATAGACAAGTGAAATAACTCGCATCAGGTCCCGTTACAGGAGTAATAGACACTTATATTTCCATGTGTTTTAATACTAGGCGAATTCATGAGAATATATTCTATTATGCTTATAATCGAAGTCTGCTCACGAACTGGAAAAACACATACTTTGCGTATGCGTGTTCGATATGATATATATATATATATATATATA
>NC_068983.1:45766965-45767588 GCF_001194135.2 Octopus bimaculoides
TATATATATATATGTATGTATGTATGTATGTATATGTATCAGGAGTTAGGTAGGTACATACATACAGCGCAAGCAAAGTTTGGCGGGTCAGGCATAGGTGATTTTATTGATCCCGTTACTTCGTTAGTATAACCGACATCCGAGTGATTTGAACATGCAACTTAAAGAGCTGCAACAAATATCGCGGAGTTCCCCACCACCACCACCACCACCAGAATCTAAAGATTCTGTCTATCAGCCACTCTTTTAAATTTCATAAATAATACACAAAAATATTATCACTCAACATATGTTGTATATACATATGCGGAGTAATGTATTTGTATCCAATAAATAATACGCGTAAATATATCTTAGTTGAGATGCTACACAGGGTTTCACGGTATCACACCGCTTTTTTAAGGCTTCCCGTCAACACTTGCTTTTAGACGAATCAATGCATGTATGTATGTATGTGTATATATATGTATTCTTAGACTGGCTTCGGTCGGAATTGCCCCGGGGCATGACTGACTTAATATCACCTCCTGGAGAAAACATTTAATCATGTATCTTGTTAAAGACATATTTTGAGCAATATATATATATATATATATATATATATATATATATATATATATATA
>NC_068983.1:45767598-45769757 GCF_001194135.2 Octopus bimaculoides
TGTGTGTGTGTGTGTGTGTGCGTGTGTATATATATATGTATAAATATATATATGTATATATATATATATGTATATGCATATCTATACATATATATATGTATATGAATATATATATATATATGCTTATATACATATATATACATATATATATATGTATATCTATACATACATATATATATGTATATATATGTATATATATATATGTATGTGTATATATATTAAATATATATATATATGTGTGTGTGTATGTGTGTGTGAGTGTATGTATGTATATTTACACACACACATGTACGTATATATAAATTAATCTCTGTTCTTGTTTCAAAAGTTGTCGCTCGACATGAAATTCGAAAAGTGAAGCTGAGAACACACAAACGCATGCACATATACACACATCCTAGATGTCAACACACGCACACACACACACACACACACACACACACACACACACACACACACACAACACACACGCACGCACACACAAACATATTTACATATGTGCTTGGAGAGAGAGAGAGAGAGAGAGAGAGAGAGAGAGAGAGAGAGAGAGAGAGAAGAGAGGGGGGGCTTAGAAAGTTTTGCAGAAACACATGTATTCCCCATGTATCTATTTCATTTCTTCCAAACAAGCACAATGTGAATTATATTTATTTACTATGAGAGAGAATATTATAAGTGTTTTGAATCAACTTTATCATATTACAGGCTTTTGTGTTACTGAACCACGGAGCTGAGTGTAAGGGAAGCAGGGGTTAAAACACCAAACATTAGTAAGTCATTTAGTTCTCAATGGATACTACAGCGCCGTCAAAAAGAAATATGCACACATATGAAAATGCACAGATAAATGAATATGAATACATATACTGAATGAATTCTTTTAAATCAGCAAGGTCTCCTCTACGTTTAAAAGTTTAAAGAAATATAAATTGCCATCTATAGTAATTATACTAGTTGAAATAATGATTGTGGTAATTAATGATATTTATGGCAATAATACTAATAAATATAATTATTATAAAAATAGTAACAATGATATTAATTGTGGGTATAAACCCAAAATAAGTAAAATACCTCTGAATAAATATTATTGTTGGCACTTTGTAGCTTACGACATCGAGGGTTCCAGTTGATCTGATCAACGGAACAGCCTGCTCGTGAAATTAACGTGCAAGTGGTTGAGCCCTCCACAGGCACGTGTACCGTTAACGTAGTTCTCGGGGATATTCAGCGTGACACAGTGTGACAAGGCTGACCCTTTGAATTACAGACACAACAGAAACAGGAAGTAAGAGTGAGAGAAAGTTGTGTCGAAAGAGTACAGCAGGGTTCGCCACCATCCCCTGCCGGAGCATCGTGGAGCTTTAGGTGTTTTCGCTCAATAAACACTCACAACGTCCGGGCTGGGAATCGAAACCGCGATCATTTGACCGCGAGTCCGCTGCCCTGACCACTGGGCCATTGCGCTTCCAACTCTGAATAAATAATGTACTCTATACAGTAAAACGTAAACAAAACTACTACAATTAATTGTAATATGAATAAACATTTTAAAAGCACGATTCAAGTGTAATACCTAAATTCAATTCGTTTAAAAGTAACGCTATCACTTACAACAGAATACCAATACAAGAAGCTTATTTGAATAAGTTAACTTTGAAAACGTCGTAAGTCATGGACTCTCGATGAAACTGCAGTGACTAGGATACATAATTGCATACGGAACAATGTGTAGTTGCTGCAGTAGAAACATAAGTTGGGCATTGGGTTCACTCCTACTGCGTGGTACCTTGGGTAAGTGTCTTCTACTATAGCCTCGGGCCGACCAAAGCCTTGTGAGTGGATTTGGAAGACGGAAACTGAAAGAAGCCCGTCGTATGTATGTATATGTATGTATGTGTGTGTGTGTTTGTGTATCTGTGTTTGTCCCCGAACATCACTTGACAACCGATGTTGGTGTGTTTACGTCCCTGTAACTTAGTGGTTCGCCAAAATAGACCGATAGAATAAGTTTTAGGCTTGCAAAGAATAAGTCAATTTGCTCGACTAAAGGCGGTGCTCAAGCATGGCCGCAGTCAAATGACTGAAACAAGTAAAAGAGTAAAGAGAGTATGTGAATAAAACTCCACTCTTCTCTTGGTTTTCAATTAGATAGCTAG
>NC_068983.1:45770231-45770767 GCF_001194135.2 Octopus bimaculoides
TGTGTGTGTGTGTGTGTGTGTGTGTGTATATCATTAAAGATATATATATATATTTCTCGTTACTCTACATTTTAACCAAACTTATGTTATCAAACCGTCAGAAGTCGCTTAGTTCTTTTATTATAACAAATTCGCTACGTCATACATTCGCAATATTTCAATCTTATTGTTAGTCTTATTTTCATTACGTGCTTTCTCTGCACACCCGGGAGTATTTTGATACCTTGTGTACTTGTAGTCTTCGGTTTTGTTTGGTTTTCGTTCCTTTCTTTTCTTTCACGTGTAGAAGTTAGTAAATATATATGAGTGGGTGCTGAGAAGTTCCTGGCTTTAAGGGTATTGCGAAAGGCCTAGTTGGAGGCCCAACCTTCTGAGTTCCTTTATAGAGCTTAGAAAACCCGAGGAACCGCTGCAATAAGAGCGTAAATCTGAGAGGGGGAAGAGGTGGAGATGCTGAATAAATCATTGCAGATCCTTGTATATTTTCTCTTATCCTAAGCCGGGAACTTTTCAGCACTCCTTATATATATATATAT
>NC_068983.1:45771046-45772590 GCF_001194135.2 Octopus bimaculoides
GTTGTTTTTTTTTAATCTCATTACGAAAAGTATATCCTATATTCACACGCTGATATATGACCTACGTTGGACCCCTTATTTGCATAACCACCGAACTTGGAGCTTAACTATGGTCTATCCATAGCACTTACTCAGCATTACCTGAAACCTCTGGGTCTACTTGACACCACTGTCGCTCATAACCTATATATATAAACCAAACTTGCTGCCTTCAGTACGGTTTTCGTGCCTATCCTTACCTATAATAATAAATGCTGAACAATGACCGAGAGAGTACGATCATGAATACAAGCGGCCGAAACGGGAAATCTGAAGGATCCCTGAAGTAACATTACACAATAGGGTGCGCAGCTCGGCGATCAGCATATCTCTCTCTAGGCTAAGCAGTAATTTCTCCGCATTGAGAAATCACAGCTGTGACCCTATGGGTTAGAATGTTGCAGGAACGAATCGCAAGACGGATTCTTCAAGCTGAGTCAGCCGGCAATATACCTGAGGCATTCACTAAGAACAAGATGGTTGGGCAATATCCATAGTTTGAATTGGTCGCTCTAGGGAATCTAGCCAGAAGGTTTAATCATGCTTACTTTCGATAGAACCTTATGGAGGAGGTGCCTGCGGTCTCTATCACCACGACCTTCCCAGGAATATTGAAATATTACGCGGAGATGAATGGATGGACAGATTGTATTGAAGTACTCAGCGAAATATGTATTGTACCTAGCAATGCTATCTTCGTACGTTGTGTTTATGTTTACATCCTGGGGTTTCGTTTACCTATTTGCCTGTATGTACTTAATTATTCGCAACACAACTATTATTATACACATTGTTTCTGCTTTCAAACCTTATATCCTCCTTATCTTTATTTTCAGATATTTATGTTCGGCTAATCTCTCCGTTTCTTTTAGTGATGCATTATCATATGTTGTAATTAATACTTTCATCAGGAGTCACTTCCTTTCCTGCTGGTTCATGACAATATCAGATTGGTTTGCTTGGTCTCCCTATCAGTGGATTAGCATATCGCATAGTATAGTCGTTTAGTCATTATCTGAAACTGCAGCCGATGTAATTATATACTATATTTCTTTTCATTTTCATTTAATTTTCGTTATTCATATCTTTATTTATTGCTTGTATTTCATAACCTTGACATAATTATTACCGTATGAAAGCTCCACAATTCTCATGCATGTATATGGCTCAGGATTGGCTGTGTGGTTAAGAAACTCGCTTTGCAACCATGTGTTTTGAGTTCAGTCCCACTGCACGGCACCTTGAACAAGTCTTTCCTACTAAAGCCCTGGGCCCATTAATAACTTGTGAGTGAGTTTTGTTCACGGAGACTGTATAGAAACCTGTCTTATATATTCGTTTATTTGTTTCAGCACTGGCTTTAGTCGAAGAAATCGACCCCAGGACTTATTCCTTGTAAGCGTAGTACTTATTCTATCGGTTGGGACGTAAACACACCAGCATCGGCTGTAAAGCGAATGGTGAGGGACAAACACACGTGCACACACACACACACACACACACAC
>NC_068983.1:45773015-45773846 GCF_001194135.2 Octopus bimaculoides
TATATATATATATATATATATTTGTGTGTGTGTATGTCGTTAAGTTTGTGATTGTCCACTCTCTACTTCTTGAAAACCGGTGTTGCTTTGTTTGCGTCACCATAATTTAGCGGTCTGATAAAAGTGGCTGATAGAAGTAGTCGACTTTAAAGAAAATAAATACTGAGGTCGATCTGTTCGACTAAACACTTCAAGGCAGTGCCCCAGCATGGCCGCAGTCCAATGACTTTAACAAGTAACAGATAAAAGATAAAGATCTTTCTTCAATTCACACACGTCTGTTACTTTAGTCTTTATTATTATTATTATTATTATTATTTGAGATTTGTTTTGTATGTGGTTTTTGTTTCCTTAAAGTCAAAACGCAGTTGTATAGTGATTTCAAATTTTGGCACAAGGCCAGCAATTTCAGGGGAAGGGTTAAGACAATTATATTGACCCCAGTGCTCATCTGGTACATATTTTATCGATCCCGAGAGGCCGAAAGGCAAAATCGTTCTCGGTTGAATTTGAACTCAGAATGCAAAGACGGACGAAATGTCGCTAAGCATTTTGCCCGGCGTGCTAACGATTCAGCCAGGTCACCGCCCTAAAGCAGTTATTGATTGTTTGAGTTTTGTAGCTTTTTTTACTACTTGTCCATTTCACTTTATTAGATGTCCTAAGTTAACCTATTAGTTAGGATTTCACATTCTACCTTCAGTGATTAGGGTTCGAGTCTCCGTTCGAAAATATCTCTTTTTCATTTTATATGCGCAGGCATGGCACAGGGTTTCTTGTTCAATAATACTGAGCGGCACCTTGAGCAAGTGTCTTCTACTCCGGCTCCAG
>NC_068983.1:45774345-45775339 GCF_001194135.2 Octopus bimaculoides
GTTCGGCAAAAGAAGCCGAGGAATAAGTACTAGGCTTAAAAAATTAAATAGTGGAGGCGATTTCTTGGGCCAAACCCTTCAAGACGATGCCCTAGTAAGACTGCAGTCCAATGACTGGAACCCGTAAAAGAATAAACGAAAGAGGTTTTTGATAGTCATGTAGCAAATATTTTATATTCTTTTCTTTTAATTTGCTGGAGGCCTCTACGTCGTTATATCCGTAGTAAATACAGTTTTTTAGGTGTCCCATTTTCGGTATTATATTGTAAATGTGGTCATTAATTTTCTAGTTTTCCTGTCTGGTCTTTGTAATTTAGTTAGCACCTACTTGATAATATTATAACGCTAACTTGTTAGTGAAACAGCCAGACGTTTGATGTTATTACATTATTTCTTTTTTACATTTAGATTATTTTATGAGTATAAATTTAATGCGTCTTCAATAGTCCTTCCTTCTCTTTCTGTGCTCTACTCTGCCTAGTTCATTAATTTATAAGTATTTGTTTAGTCTGTATATCGTGTCATTCTCTTCATTTTTTCATCTAGTAAAACTTTTTTCTAGGAAACTTTTCCAATAATTCTTTGAGAGAGTTTTCAAAGCCAAATTTAAGACAGTTCGAAACAAAGAAGGCTACATTGAAAAATATGGCCAAATATGTTTCTAACGAGACTGTTGGAACGTCATTGATCATAAGTTTGCTGTAGTAGGCACTCCGTCGCTTACGACGTCGAGGGTTCCAGTTGATCCGATCAACGGAACAGCCTGCTCGTGAAATTAACGTGCAAGTGGCTGAGCACTCCACACACACGTGTACCCTTAACGTAGTTCTCGGGGATATTCAGCGTGACACCGTGTGACAAGGCTGACCCTTTGATTTACAGGCACAACAGAAACAGGAAGTAAGAGTGAGAGAAAGTTGGGGTGAAAGAGTACAGCAGGGTTCGCCACCATCCCCTGCCAGAGCCTCGTGGAGCTTTAGGTGGTTTCGCTCAA
>NC_068983.1:45777874-45785332 GCF_001194135.2 Octopus bimaculoides
TTATATATATATATATATACATATACACACACACACACACACATATATATATACATATATACACACATACTGACACACACACACTACCCACATATATATATACATTTATATATATATATATATATGTGTGTGTGTGTGTGTGTGTGTGTGTGTGTGTGTGTGTATGTATATGTATAGCGAGAGAGAGAGAGAGGGATGTGTCAGTGTGCATTTATATAAATATGCAAACACTGACACGCATACACTCACACTTACACTCACACACATACACTCGCTCATACTCACACACAAACGCACAATCACACACTCACACACACACACGTAATTTATGAATAACATTTTGATTCTCTTCTATGGTTACCATGTGTATCTTCTTACGAAGATGCCTCTACAGGATTGCTTGAGCTGCTAGAAACAACGGCTAAATCTCGCTGAAATTCCTCACTACCATCATAGAAACGTGTGGCATCTAATGGACTGTGTAATTGTAAAACAGAAGAGGTAGCCATGCCTGGAATACATTGGAATAAAAATGTGAATGCTAGGACAGTCTTTAATAATATACTTGCTGCTGAAGTCGGCGAAATGGCAAAATCGTTAGATTGACTTTGCCTTTCGTCTCCCTGGGTTCAATAAAATAAGTAAACGACAGTTGGACATTGTGGGGGAGTCGGTCGAGGTAACTGATTTAACCCACTCATCTAAAATTTCTGGTCCTACGTTTATAATAGAAGAGAAATAATATACGCTCTATCAGGACTATCTTGGAAGTAGAAACAACAAAAACAAGGGACATTCGACTTGGTGGCGATCTTTCGGTACTAGATCCCATAACTTCCGGTCGTTGTGCGCACGCATACTGATTACATTATCGCATAGTGCGTTTATGTTTTTAAATGACTTGAAAATATGAAAAGACAACATTAAATAGAAAAAAAAATTAATGGCCCACTAAACTCAAACCTTCTCCCCTCAGATTCATACAGTTCTCAAACTTTAAACACATAAACACATTATACGATCATGTAATTAGTATGCATGCGCATAACGACCGGAAGTTATGGGATCTAGTATCGAAAGATCGCCCGACTTGGGTTCTCGACTGGGTGGAAACGGTAGCTAGATCTCCCTGAAACACAGAATGATTCAAGAAGGAAACACAAGTTCAAGGTTGATTTGGAGACAAACAAAAACATGCAATTAGAGCTTTGGCGTAAAACTGGGTTGTCAAGGAAGAATTTGCAATGGAAGAATTTGCAATGGAAGAAGGTGATAGAAAACATCTGAAGTAGATATCTTACATCAGTGTTCTTTGTTTTGTCATGTTACTCGGTCTCCTAAATTTTTCACGCCTCAATCTTACAGTCTCTTACTATCTGTCTGTATGTTTGGTCTCTCTCTCTCTCTCTCTCTCTCTCTCTCTCTCGCGCGCGCGCGCATTTTGTCTTCTACCGCTTCTTAATTTTTGTTTCCTTCCGTCATACATAAAACTCATGTCTATGCGTTCTGCTCTGTCAGCTCTTATACATTTAATCTGTTAATCTGTTGTTATATCCCTCTTGTCGTGAGCATCACATTTCTTATGGGAATCTAAAGGAATTGCTGAAACGTATACAAACACACACACACACCCAAACACACATACACACACACATGCACATAGAGCGATACATGTATACATATGTATATACATACACATATATGTATGTAAATATGTATGTATATACATGTATATACGTATGCTTATATATATATGTATCTATATGTATGTCTCTAAGTTTCCATGCATGTATATGTATGTCAAGTGCATTACCAAATTGCAGAATCACTTGAAAATATACAAAAGAATTTTAAAGAAGGCTATATTATATTTTGGTCGAGTCAATCTCTTGCTACTCTTAGTTTCGCCAGGTAAATTATGACTAAACAAATGATGGAATATACACACATCTATATGTAAGTTTCCTTTCGTAGAATATGGTGGTCGAGGGAAAGAGAGCTAATTAGAAGTAAAACACAGAAAAACAAGGAGAAGCAAATGGAAAAGAAAAAATGACAACGAAAAGAAAATTAACTACTTACATTAAAATAGATACAAATGAATTTTATGAATTTTCTCCGGACATGAATTTATGTTTATACTAAGCAAAAGTTTATGCCGCCCGTCGTCAGCGAAAAACATAGAAAACCGTGATAGCAAAGAACTTGTTGTATGTGTATTCTAGTTATGTTGATATGGAAAGCCGGAATATAACTTAAAAAGTCGAAATATCGAGGAGTGAAGAGTGTATAACAGAAACGTGTATTTAAGACGGAGAAAGTAAATCAATTGTTTATTTATATCAATAAATATAACAGGGCTGAATTTATTCAAATGTTTTCGCTTTAACCACCTTTTTATAAAGTAGTTGTGTAGTGTCAACTTAACGTGACAGTCCCAATAAAGGAATCATACTACTGCTATTTAGCCCTTGAAAGCTGCACCGCTTCCTGTCGGCCTTTCCTGTGTCCTTATGGACATGTTTCTGAGTTTTTGCTCGTCATCAGCCTGGAGTAGCATGACTTGCTGGCTGAAGATGCCTGTCTAGCTCTCGTAAACATGTCCATGGATGCAGGCTTGTCTGGGTAGAGGTGCTTGTCTCTCCCTCGTAAACATAAGGACACAGGAAATGTGTCAAGGCCGACAGGAAGCGGTGCAGCTTCCTAGGGCTAAATACCAGTAGTATGATTCCCTTATTGGGACTGTCACGTTAAGTTGACAGTATACAATTACTTTATCACATCACTACTACTTAAGTATCTCTTAGAGATTTAGAAATGTATCATTCTCATCTTTTTATGTCATTATATTATGGCATGTAAAGATATTTTGCTTATATTTGTGCTGTATTTATTTCTATAATAACTGCATTGTCTAATTCCTGTGTGAATGTTTATGTGTATATACATACAAACATACATATATATATGTATGTATATGTGTATATATGCATGTATGTATGTTTCTTTGCTTGTATGTATATATTATCTGTTTCAGTCATTAGACTGCGCACATGCTGAGGCAACGACTTCAAGAATGTTTAGTCGAATGACTCGACCCCAGCACTTATCTGTGTGCGAGCGCACATGTGGGCATATATATATATGCATGTTGTGAGTGTGTGCATGTGTGTGTAAAAGAGAGAGAGACAGACAGAGCGAAAGAGAGGTAGAGAGAGTATGTGTGTGTGAGTGAATCTGCGCTTCACAACTGGTCTTGCTTCTTTTATAAAGTCGCAAATCAACAGCTCATGAGACATCAAGGATTGAAGCAATCGAAGAAAATCAGAGAATAAAAGAATTTTCTACATGTATACCACTGTATCACTATATCGACCAGACTATCGGATATTGCTATACACCGCTGTTCTCAGTGCGCTTCCTTGCATTGTTATTGCTGTCTAGGCTATAACTGCTTCGCTAGCGGTGCAGAGTTACTCGTTTACAGCTCAATGGACTGAGGCGAAGTGAAGTGAAGCTTTTTCCTCAAAAAGATAACGCATCGCCGGTCGGGGAACCGATCGAACCTGCGACTTTGCGATCATGAATGCAACAACCTATGCACTAGGCACGCCCGCCTTTATGAATACACCTACGCACAAACACACACATATACGCATGCACAAATACACACAAACACTCACACAAAAGTACACACACACACACACACACACACTCGCACATATACACATACACACACTTACACACAAATACACACACAAGCGCACACGCACGTGCACACACACACACAAATACACACACCAACACTCACACAATAATAGACACAAACACACACACACAAGTACACATACACAAACACACTCACACACATACACATACACACACACAAATACACACACAAACGCACATGTGCGTGCACATACACACACACACACACACAAATACGCACACAAATACACACACAAATACACACACCCACAGTCACAATAATAGACACGCAAATACACACACACGCACACACGCACACACACAAATACATACACACATACACACACACAAATACACACACACACACACACTCACATGCAAATGCACACACAAACATACATACACGCGTGCGCACACACATACATACACAAACATGCATACACAAGCACAAAGTCTCTAACACAAAATACACACACATGCATGTAGAAACAGTTGACGGGAGAAAGGAATCAGTGGAGGAGAGAGAGAGAGCTCGAACGAGAGACATGTAGGAATGTATATTTGCATGTATGTACATGTATTTTTGCATGGTTATACGTGTATTTGCTTGTTGATCTGTGTATATGCGCTTTCATGTGTGTATGACTGGAAACTGAATCTCAACAATCCTTGCTGCAAATCAATGTTACTAAAACTGCTCCACCCTCCCCCAGTATTTCTATAAGCATATCATGACAACAAATTTAGTGCTTATCACAAGGTAACAGAAATAGCTATCGATCTCTAATTGATGTAAGCACACAATCGATATTAGTTAATTTTTTTTTTCACTATTACTTTTATCGTTATGATTTCATTATTACTTTCATTGTTATGATTTAGAAATTGGACTTCGGCCATTTTAAGCCATTATATTCTAAGGTACAATCGATAATATTGTTCCTTGTATTTATTTTTTACCGACTGTACTTAGTTTATTGTCTTCGGAATGATGAAAACAAATTGGACCGGGCAATAGTTAACACTTTACCTACCGAGAGAGTCACCGGCGACTCATCAGGCGTATGTTTTTATATGCCATGGAAGTGACAAGTGATTCTCACTGTTATATTTTTGTCACTAGTGACTCCCAATGGTGATTTTTTTCTTATGGTGCCTCATATTACTGTGATTCAAATCGATCGACGTCATATATTGTGCGCTTTTTGCAACGCGCTGATAACATTGCAACTGGAGTCTTCTCGATTAAGCTCAAGTTCTCCTACGGGTTGAAACCATAGTATTATTTCGTTGCGACTTCCTATAGTTCTTGGGAGATATATTGTGGTGATTTTCTATTGCTTTCCCCAACTGGATGCCGTTGACCCACAAGGACCTGATACATCCTTTGATAAGGCTTGTTTTTAGTCTTGCTGGGTGCCCTGTTCAATTCTTTGTCTTCCATTCGATTGTCTGACATTGGTAATTGTCTCCCTTTATCATTTATACCTTGAAGTTGTGATGGCCGGCAGTATAATTCCTTGACCATGTTAAATATACCTTAGAACACCTTACTGCAAAAAGATTGTACAATGAGCTTCTGAATGTATCAGACTTCCTTCTAAGTGGCTGTTCCATTTGTTAGAAATAGCAGTCAAAAAAGAAATACAAAAACAAAAGGGCGTACATCTAGATGCACTGAATTTGGAAATGAAACAGGACGGTCATGGTTGGAGCGCATTTTATCATATGGCTGAGGAAAGTTCACTGAATTCTATTGTATTAATAATCACTAGCGTACCTAAAGTGTGTGTTGCTCGGGACAGACTTTGAGTCTGGCTTCGCCCCCCGCCTACCATATTTCAATACACCCTATCACTAAACCTCAAATGTGTCAACCCCTTAAAAGCAGACCCCCACTCCAAGTAATGATACTGGGAATAGACAGCAGCTGGTTACTGACGTCTTATTTATAGATAATTCAACTTCACTGAAATCGCATATTGGTTTCCGAATATACGCCATTCTGTTAACAGATGATATTGGATACCCCGAGAAGAACAATTACATACGATGGAAAATAGAGATTGGACGAAGGATCATAGTCATACGAACGTATCTAAGCAAGCATGACTCGAAGACTATATATGTACTTGTGTGTGTGTGTGTGTGTGTGTGTGTGTGTGTGTGTGTGTGTTTCTGTTTATCTGTATATATATATACAGAGTAGTGCAAATGTAGGTATAGTTATGAAAAACAACATGAAAAATCCCGTAAAAGAATTAAAAGTTACGATGAAAGAATTATTGTATTTATGAGAAATCTATTATGATTAATGACACTCAAAATATCAAAAATGAGGTTAATTAATTTGATGCGTTAATAATTTTAATGAATTAAGTATTATAACATTGATGTGATACTGACTGTATACCTACTTTTGCACCCCTCCTGCATGTATATGTATATGTATATATACATATATATGTATGTATGTATGTATGTATGTATGTATGTATGTATGTATGTATGTATGTGTGTGTGTGTATATGTGTGTGTATACACATACAACATATATATATATATGTGTGTGTGTGTATTTGTGCATACAGATTCTATTTATCTAGATTCTCTCTCACTACTTTCTTGTACTTGTTAGCTTCACCTGTTAGAAATAGCAGCTAAATGACTCTCAAATCACACTCTACGCTCTTGACAAAATAAAAAATATACAAGAACAAAGAGGCCAATATATTAAGCAGTTCTAGATGCGCTGAATTCGGAAATGAAACTGGACTGTCATGGCAGGAATGCTTTTTATCATATGACTAACTTGGAGCCTAACAACAACAATAATAACAACAACTAGAACAAAAACTCCTTCGAATCAAAAACAGGTACCTTGCAAATGGGGTTACAACCAGTTAGAAATAACAACTGCATCTCCCTCAAATGATACCTTGTGGTATTTGAAAATAAGGATGAATTAAATAATTTAGTCAATATCTTGCATTGTGGTAGAGATAATGACAGGGCAGGGGTGGGATAATGACAGGGTAGGGGATGGGGTAAATGTAGGGGTGGTCCCGTTTGGAATGTCTTTGATGCTACGTCTACTTGCTTAAATGACAATAGCAAATACAGCCATTTCCAGTTTCCTTTTGACGACTTCATACCCTAACCGAGTTTCTTGTTTCTTTCTAACCCACCCCCAATTAAAACCATTCATGTCACAATTCTTATGAGATATATATCTTTCTTGTAGTAGCTGTAGATCAACGAACCAGTTGTGGGTTTTGAAATACAAGGAAAACCGGTTCTCAGAGAGATAAATTACAGGAACCTGACCGATTTTACTATGTTGCGTCTATGTATGTATGTCGAAAGGAGGTGCCTGTTCATGTTTTTACTGTATAGAATAGATAGAATCCAGTCTGTTTGGAAATCTAATATATATGCTACAGCATAATTCCTTTTCGCCAATTATCATAGCATGCTTCGCTTCCATTGTGTAATCATCGTTTGTAATAATCCTAAAATAAAAACGTGAATATATAGATACATAGATAGATAGATAGATAGATAGATAGATAGATAGATAGATAGATAGATAGATAGCTAGATAGATAGATAGATAAATAGATAGATAGATTGATTGATAGATAGATTTATCGACAGACAGATACATTTCTTTTATTAGCCACACAGGGCTCAACGAAGATGGGACAAATACAATGTAGAGCTTTTCTTTTTGGGAGGGGGAAGGAAGGA
>NC_068983.1:45786597-45794847 GCF_001194135.2 Octopus bimaculoides
TACTTATACATATACAAGTGTTCGCGCGCTAACATATATGTGAGTGTGTTTTATTTAAAAGGAAAATAAAACTACATTGTTTGGCTACATGCCAACATGTGTAATGATGCCAGTCTGTTTATATAAAAACAATCTGTTGAACTTCTACCTCAGGCATTACGCTCCTGGATTACGATCGCCATTTGTTGTAGGGCTACATCAACGACATCTGCCTAAAAAAGTTCAATTCACTCAAACGCCGATCAACTACCTTAGAATACAAGAGGACCAAGTGTCGGACACGCGCGTAGTCTCATGCTAATTTACATAAGTGTATTCATACATAAATGCATGCGTACATATTCATACCCGCATACCTACTTACACACCTATGTACATATAAATATAATACATTCATACATACTCTCTCATACACATACACACACATTCATACATTCATACATACATATATACATTCATACATACAAACATACATACATACGTACGTACATGCTTACATGCATCGACAGCTCAACCAACACACCGGGAACTCTCTTAACTCAAAAAGTCTTGTCGCTTTGTTAGCGACCGGCTTGAACTGTTTTAAGAGCTTAAATAAAACTCAAAGAGATACAAACTTACATACATATGTATTTACGTTCATTAATAAATTGAGTGAGAAAGGAAAGGAAACAGAGACTGGCATACGGACAGACAAACAGGCAGATGGGTTGAGAGAGAGAGAGGGGGGAGAAAGAGAGAGAGAGAGAGAGAGAGAGAGAGAGAGAGAGAGAGAGAGAGAGAGAGAGAGAGAGAGAGAGAGAGAAGCAAAGTAACCTAGAACATGAGAAGATCAGTGAAAAGCAGCAATGAACAAAGCCTAATGCAATATCTTTTAGAACTAAGAACAAATTGTGCTTAAATATTGGCCATAAATTTTGGCAAAAAGAAAGCAATTTCGGGAAAAAGGGTAAATTGATTATATCCCCCACCCAGTGCACAACTGGTACTTATTTTATCGACTCCTATAGGATGAAAGGTAAAGTCGGCCACGACGCCATTCGAACGCAGAACGTAAAGACGGACGAAACGCCGCCGAGCATTTTGCCCGGCATGCTAACGATTCTGCCAGCTCGCCACCTAAATGGCGCTTAAATATTACAATAGGATATGCATCATATTGGTTTCAAATTTTGACCAGCAATTTCGGGGGAGGTGTTAAGTCGATTACATCGACTCCCAGTCCTGAACTGGTACTTATTTTATCAATCCCTGAAGGTCTTAACCACGCAGCCACCACCTACCAAGCTGAAAGGGTGGCTGGAAATAGAACAAACAGAATAGACACATCGGAAAAGAAAAACAAAAACAAAAACAAAAACAACTTTCGTCTGTTGTCGGTTCGGTCATCGCTGCATTGGAGTTAACTCACAACAACAATACGAGCCTTCAACAACCCCAAATCTGTAGTCACAACAGCGTATGTTATCTGAAATATAAACAAAAGACAGTAATAATACTATATCAACACGTCGTGAGCAATGATGCTTCACTCCAATTCACATCACTGTCTCCTTATATTGAAGTGGAAGGCTCACAGTTACAACATTGCAAATTTAGGTCATGTTTTGTTTTTCATAAAACTTCCCAAAACCGGTTGGCGTTCTCTGGAATTATACGCTGCCTCTATAATTTCTTCATCTCTCCTTTTGTTGTGCTTTTGGTGATGTTTTCGTTGTTACTGCTTTTTGTTGGTGTTAATTATATAAATATTGCACTTTAGAATTTAGCTCCCCTGTAAAGACCATCCACTGTGAGTATGTATGTGTGTGTATGTGCACGCGTATATGTTTCTATGTTCGTGTGTCTGTCTGTGTGCGTGCGTGCGTGTGTGTGTGGGGGGAGTGAAGACACGTGACGTATTGGTTATGGTATTCGGTTCACGAGCATTATGCCGAGAATTTAGTTCCTGGACAAGCTTCCAATGTTCAAGGGCGTTCTAGCTGTGTCTATCTCATATGTATGTGAGTGTGTCTGTAAACATATATACGTGAGTGTGACTGTATGCATATATATATATATATGTGTGTGTGTGTGTGTGTGTGTGTGTGTGTGTGTGTGTGTGTGTGTGTGTGTGTAGATATATAAAGTTACTTTACGAGTCGTTGGCTCATTATGATCATGAAGATGATGATGATGATGATGATGATGATGATGATGATGATGATGATGAAGATGATGATGATGAAGATGATGATGATGATTACGACGACGACAACAAGGCTGACGACGACGAGGATAAAAACGACGATGATGCTTGCAGTGATTGTGATTTCAAATGAGAAGAAAAAAATTACTTCGTAAGGAGTTCAGATTGCTTTAATTTGCTCACTTGTTTTTTAAATTTTTATTCTTATTTTACGGTCCCTACCAAGCGGACACACACAAGCATATATAGATACACACATGCACGTACACACACACACACACACGCACGCGCGCACACATACACACACATAGAATGTATATATATATATATATATATATATATATATATATATATACTCAGGCCTATTCGCCATTGTTTTAGATGTGGGTTAGCCACAAGACACACACCAAGCATTTCATTCATTTCCCAGCTCATATATACGTAGACACATAAGGATAGATAAGTTGGTATATAGATAGATAGATAGATAGATAGATAGATAGATAGATAGATAGATAGATAGATAGATAGATAGATAGATGTAGAAGATGTGATGCGATGTATATATTGAAAATTAAATTTCCGTCTACCTATAACAGTATATCTCTGAATGTTACCAAGAATACATGCTAAACGACCATTATACGTCTTGCCTATATTCTTACGTTGTTTCTTTCTTCCTTCCCTTCTGTCTGTGGTTCCTTCCTTCTTTCCTTCTTCTTTTCTCTCTTTCTATGTCTCCTTCGCTTCTTTCCTTCTCCTTCCTCCAGTCTTTTCTTTACGTATATCATTACCCATCTGTCTTTCTCCCTTCCTCTCCCACTCACTGTCTTTCTCTGTCTTTCCTTCCTTCAGTCTTCCTTGCTATTCTTCCTTTTGTTTTTATCTTCCATTTATATATTTCCCGCCTTCCTTCCTCCTTCCTATCTTTCCATTATTTACCAATAAGAAAAAACAATATTCGCCTCCCGCTCTCGCCCCCGCATCATATATATAAACCCGCCTTTCTTAGATAATATGTCTGCCATTCTTTCATTACATTTATATTGTTCATATCCCTCAAGTATCCTTGTACTTGAGCAATCGCATGAATAGGGAACACTCTTCCCCTGCTCTTTACTCAATATCCCTACTTCCCTCGTCTTCCTTGTCTTTCTTTTTTATCCCTGTGGCTCTCCAAACGACTACATACCGTTCTATAACAATAGAGCAACTGCTTTGTTCCTTTACTCCAAGAAAGTATTCCCATGAAGAGCGTCATTATATCATGCTGGTTGCTTGAAGAGTCCACCGGCATCTTATGTTATATCATATCACTCTGGGTATTTATTTATTTATGTAGTTATTCATTCACATATACATTTTTTGAAGGCGCGTAGCCTAGTGGGTTATGTATTGCACTCACGATCGCAAGATCGTGCTTTCGATTCTAGCGCTGGGCGAGGAGTTCTTTTTCTTGAGCAAAACACTTGATCTCGTGTTAACCTTAGGCAGTCAAGTATAAAGGAACAGAGATAGATTGCTATTCGTGTTCTAATAGCTGGACGGAGTTTTCAAACGAAAGCCAATGGGGCAAAGGATAATGTTATGCGTGTTTGTCTTATGCTTGTCCCATTTATTGCATTACGGTCATGCTTTGAAGATTTTAGTCAAATAAATCGACTCCATTGCGATTTCAGTTGTCAGGCGGTTGGAGGAAGAAACAAATACACAGACACAGACACACACACACACACAGACACACACACACACAGACACACACACACACACACACACACACACATATACATGTGCGTGTGTTGGTGTAGTTAGATAGATAGATAGATAGATAGATAGATAGATAGACAGAAAGACAGATGGATAGATACATATATATGTATATATATATATATATATATGATAATATAAATAATATATATATGCATATATACCTACGTATCCGTACATACTTACATGTATACGTATATACATATGCATATGTGGGCACATATATACATACATAATACATATATAGTGGTTGGCGTTAGGAAGGGCATCCAGCTGTAGAAACTCTGCCAAATTAGACTGGAGCCTGGTGTTGCCATCCGGTTTCACCAGTCCTCAGTCAAATCGTCCAACCCATGCTAGCATGGAAAGCGGGCGTTAAACGATGATGATGATGATGATGATGATGATATATATATATATATATATAATGAAGAAATTGTACAAAATGTATAAATGGATGATGAGTAAAGTACTGGCACAGTTTCGATTACTTGTTGTTATCCAGTGAATTATTGCAGGAACTTCGTAGTGGTGGTTGGTGTAACAGTATTAATAAAATAGGAGAAAATGTGTAACAGACTTTATTTGGTACAACACGTTTTGACCCATTCTGCGTTTCTTCAGTTACATCAATAAAAAGTCTTACTAGAGATTTTTCGAGTCGGCTTAAGTACCGCTACAAGTTCATCGAATTCGAGAATATATATGTATATATATGTGTGTGTGCGTGCATGCATACATACATACATACATACATACAAACGACTGATTTCCACACAGTTCCCGTCTACTGAACACGAAACTCTGTGGTTACAAAAGCGAGTTTCTTATCCACATAGCTATATCCGTAAGCAAGATTTCTTTTTTCTTTCCAATGTTATTATAATGCATGTTCTAACTTTGAACTCGTGATCAGTTGTGACACACGTACAGCATCCGATGCATGGCTGTAGAGAAATTTTTTCTTGCATTGCTATATGGTCTGGCCTACTAATATATTGGAAAATTCATTATTAACTTATGGCAGTTTTACGCGCAGGAGTTCATTATTCAAAGTTTCGTTAGATATCAACCAGCCTGGTCACACGTTGCTTCTAGCTGATTCTATCTCACTATATCTATGTGTGCCTGTGAAATACTTAGGTATTTACATTATAATTCGGTGAAAATTAATGTTGACTATGAGAAAGAAAACTGGAAAGCTGTCTATGTGCGTAAATGGATATCCATTTGTAGAGACAGCCGGACAGACTAACAGGCAGATAGACAGAAAAAGTCACACACACACGCGCGCACCCCCACCCCCACCACACACACTTACACATACACACACATGCACCCACACACGTAAAGATGCATACGTGCAGACATATGTAGATGTGTGTATATCTACAAATATATCTATCTACCTATCTGTCTGTCTATCTATCTATCAATGACTCTCTCTCCTTCTCACTCTCTCTCTATATATGTATATATATATATATATATATATATATATATATATATATATATATATATATATATATATATATATATGCGTACATATGAGCGTGTCTGTGTGTACATCTATATATGCGCATATACATACATACACACATACATATGCATACATGCATATTCATACATACAATAGATACATACATACATACATACATACATACACACACACGTACATACATACACATACATACACACACACACACACACATACACATAAACACACTTATATGCGTGTGCATATATATATATATATATTCTTCTGTTATTCTTTTATCGTGTGTGTGAGAGAGAGAGACAGACAAACAGACAGAGAGTCTTTGTGTTATTGTATTGTTATGTATTATCTTCTACATACCTTTACGTACACAACCAAAAATTCTCTTCGTAATTATATTCAGGAATATTTAGCAAATTCGGTGACAACACGTACGATATGCAGACGTGGTGAAGAACCCAGCAGCAAGATGTTCCAGTTTAAAGACAGGTATTTGTTGTGAAGATATTATATTGGATACGGCAGGACCTCGAGGTGTGATTCTGCGCCTGAATATACCTTATTCATTCATCTGGGTTTTATATTTCGGGACAGCATTTTGTGAAATCCTTCACCTTCGTTGAAATTATTTCATACGGAATGAATAACCTTCACAGAACACAAACAACACCAAACGTGCTCGGATTCACCTTCTTTCACAATCGCTCTCTCTCTTTCTCTCTCTCTCTCTCTCTCTATCTCTCTCTCACACACACACATTCTTTCTCTCCCCCTCTCTCTCTCTCACACACACACATTGTTTCTCTCCCCCTCTCTCTCTCACACACACACACATTCTTTTTCTCCCCTCTCCCTCTCACACACACACACTCTTTCTCTCCCCCACTCTCTCTCTCTCTCTCTCTCTCTCTCTCTTTATCTCTCTCTGGCACACACATACATATACAACTACCACATGTTCACGTGTTTTGCCTGATGAGAACGTTGTTATTGGAGTGTGTTAAATCTGCGAGCTTGTTTCAATTTCTAGTTGAAACCATTTAACTTTATTCAGTTTGCTGATATCCTTAAGAAAGACATACATGTTACAACTTCACACTGAAATCTCTTACAAACCATACTAACTTCCTCTGTATTTAATGGAACAATAACCTGAAGCCAACCCTGGCTGAGCAGACATATCATTACAGAGGTTCTTGACATAGCCATTGTGGCCTTTCTGTATATATCGGCGCAAGCGGGACCGTGTGGTAAGAAATTTGCGGTGCCACTTTGGCGTGTGATCCACAATTTAAAGGGAGATTACTGTAGCTTACTTCTTAGTTTACTATACGTCACTGCTACTTTGCCGTGTGATCTACGTGAGCAAATTTACTTCGGTGGCTGACCTATGTGCTTATTCTAATTATCGTATTGTTTATTCTTGGTTTCTTATTACTATTTACTAAGGCATAAATGAAACATGGTTTTATTATTCTTATTAAGATAGTAAGAATTTTGAAAAAATATATTTATAATGCTAAGTATGTCCTACAGTAATGTCCTTTGTAGATCACACGCCAAAGTGGGACCACTTATTTATTTGTTAAGCATGGTACTTATTCTATCAGTCTTCTTTGCCGATCCGCTAATTTACGGGGCCGTAAACACCCCACCACCAGTTGTTAAGCGGTGCTGTGGTGCAACACAAACACAAAGACACACACACACGCATATTAAAAGAAGTAAAAGAATATGTGTGTGTTTGTGTGTGTATGAATGTATGTAAGTATATATATATGTGTGTGTGTGTGTATGTATGTATGTATATATGCATGTATGTATTATGTATGTATGTATGTGTGAACATATGTATGTATGTGTGAACATATGTATGTATGTGTGTGTTTTTTTGTTATCTGTGTTTCTCCCCAACACCGTTTGACAACCGGTGTTGATGTATTTACATCCGCGTAACGTAGCGGTTCGACAAAATTAAATGACGGAATAAGTACCACAGATTTTTAAAAATCAATTCCGAGATTATTTTGTTCAACTAAAAACCACCATGCCAGTGGCCCCAGCATGGCTATAGTCCAATGACTGAAGCGAGTAAAAGATTTAAAATAAATGATGACTGACATTGCATCATATTGCCCGAAGTGGTTCCTTATTTTTGAAGATGCTACAGCACGATCTGAATGTTAATTGCCCGTTATTTCTGTACAGAAACTGTGTTGAAGCCTTCCCATTGGCTAGCAACCTACGGATGCTTTAGAGAAAAGGTGGGCAGATCTACAAACTTCTGCAGACAGGCTAGGGCGCAGCAAGCCACATAGAAGAAAACTGTATTAGGAAATTTGGTGTGAAACATGCAGGATATAGTTATATACATTAGCACAAATTTAATACGTCTTATGTCTTTTTCTCTTTCTCTTATGTCGTTTTGAAATAGTGACACAAAAACATAATGATTAATTAATTTGAAATCAAACATAAAGCAAAAATTACTCATAGTCTGTTCTGACGTAAAAAAAACAAATTATATAATTCCTTAGTACAAATTTTATACACAAACACACACACATGCATACACATACACCCACATACATTCACGCATTCAAGCACATACAAACACATATACACAAACATGTTTATGTGTGTGTGGCTGCATATATATGTTTATATATAAACATATGCACGTATGAATGTATATACATTTGTGCGTGCATATGCATGTATGTATGTATGTATGTATGCATATATATGTATGTATATATATGTATGTATATATGTATGTATATATGTATGTATATAT
>NC_068983.1:45795026-45795891 GCF_001194135.2 Octopus bimaculoides
ATATATATGTATATATATGTATGTATATGTATATATATATATATATACATATCTATATACATATAGTCATATATGTGTGTGTATGTATATAAGAATGTATATGTATGTATGTATGTATGTATATACGTATAGGTATATATAATATATGTATGTGTGTATGTATGTATATATGTGTAGGTATGTATATACATGTAGGCACATATACGTGTAGGTATATATATATATATAAGTGTAGGGAGACAGACAGACGGAGTCTGTGCGTGGTGGTGGTTAATCCGTGTGGGTGTATAAATATGAGTAAATGTCAATGTATGTATGCGCGTGTGTATGCGTGAATGTTGTAGTATTAGTATGGCATAAATTTTTATTGTCTACTGTTGTTAAGCATGTGAAAATGTTCAGCCGCTGTGGTTTTTCCTCTATAATTACATAACCACATACTTTGATTATGAGACAGGTAACCATTCATCTAAGGACATATGTAAAACCTCTAACGTGGCTTTGTTGAATAACAGATTCAAAGTTAAATGACGTAGGTCTTCTTACGTATCACTGAAAATTATATAGTGTGGCGCTCCTTGGCAATATAGTGGTAAAGTTCATCTGTAGTATAATGGTAAGCCTCTCTGCCTGTCATGCAGGAAACCGGGGTGCGACTCCCCAGCCAGGGAGACCTATTACTGCTTTGGGAACACAGCTGCAGCCAGTATCTCCGTTTGTCACGCTGGAGATTGTCGTCCGATTCGCCGCCGTGGAGGCTCACTAATGCCCAGTCGGTAGAGCTCAAGATCCTCGAGGTCATAAGTTCGACCCACAGGTTGGGCTCAAAACCTCGATATATGTGGACTTGTTCACATATGTATAT
>NC_068983.1:45796027-45797028 GCF_001194135.2 Octopus bimaculoides
TGTTAGAAAGATGTTATAAAATATTGAGTATAGAAACATTGTTTTTGGAGAAATAACCGGTTTCGTATTTTCTTTTCAAATTTCTCTACCTGTATCGTAACATGTCTTCGCTATGGTGTAAAATATGGAGTCCTAGATAGGGGAAGGTAATCAGAGATTTCTTCCGGTATAAGGGAGATAATCAAAAATGTTGGGGATGGACAGGGTTTGACTAATTTAACATGATTTGGTTTAGAAGGAATAGAATGTTACAAGTGGTTAGGTTTTGCTTTATATTTTTTTCAATGAGGTGTTTCCTTATCTAAAAATGTTAGAAATGGTTAAGTTTTGGCTTAAAATTTTTCAATGAAGAAGGTTTCCTTATTTAGTCTAATTTGCGTTGGTGTGCCAATGACACATTGATAGAATGGAAAGATTATAAATTGTGGTAGCATCTGTTTTGCGCATTTCTCAATATGTTCACTAAAGGGTAGCATTCTGTATCAAAGTATAGTCTTAAAGTCTCCATTTTTTGGTTTCTCTCGTTTTGTATGTTTACATATATACATATTTTATATTTCAGACCCAAACTTTGGTATTTAACATATCTGATATAATTTGTTTATCCACATAATTGCTTATATTCTTTCATTCTTGTATTCTTTCATTCTTTTACTTGTTCCAGTCATTTGCCTGTGGCCATACTGGAACACTGCCTTTGCTCCAAGAAATCGACCCCCAGGACTTACTTGTTCTTTGTAAGCCTAGTACATATTCTATCGATGTATTTGCCGAACCGCCAAGGTTCGGGGACGCAAACACCAACATCGGCTGTCAAGCGGTGTCGCGGGGGGGGGAGCAAGCACAGACATGCACACACACAAACATATACCTACATACATACATATATACATATATATATATATATCATACTAATATATACTTTTGTTATTTACACCACCTGTCCTCGTCTGTTGTTATTATTTGTATATTCTCCCATATATATATATATATATATATAT
>NC_068983.1:45797156-45797968 GCF_001194135.2 Octopus bimaculoides
GTGTATATACATATATATATATATATCATACTAATATATACTTTTGTTATTTACACCACCTGTCCTCGTCTGTTGTTATTATTTGTATATTCTCCCATATATATATATATATATATATATATATATATATTATGCATATAATATTTATTGGAGCATATTACAGGCCAGAGATAAATGCCTTTTGAAAAGAACACAACGTGGAAATCGAAACCGCTTTACTGATTTGGCTCACCAGGAGTTTATGTTGAATGCTTTGACACGATCAATGAAAACATTCAACAAATATTCAACGCAAATTGATGTGTATGTGTATACGTATGCATATGGAAGTTCGTCTTTGAGTCTATGTGTGTTTTTGACTAAGCGTGTGTTTGTGTATTTGGATACGAATGCGAAAATGTGTGTAGTTTTTTGTGCGAGTGTGTCAATATGTATGATTAATTGCGACCAGGTGCGTGATTATGTGCGTAAATGTAAGTGTGCCTGCGTACAGTTATATGCCTTGTTCATGCATGTATGTGTACGTGTGTGTGTGTGCGTGCGCGCGTGTGTACCGGTGTCGGTGTGTGTAGGTGTATTGAAGGGTGTATGTGTGTGTGTTTTCTACCAATTATTCCTCATCTCATTTCCTGTGCTGCTTCTTGTACCATTTCCTAACATTTTCCCCGAAATATCATTGATGTATCATAAACACTGATAGACGTATACACTCAAACACACACATACACACACACACACACACACACACACACACACAAATACACACAGATGCACTCACTCACATAAGGAGACACAAACACACAGATATATAT
>NC_068983.1:45798550-45799337 GCF_001194135.2 Octopus bimaculoides
TGTGTGTGTGTGTGTGTGTGTGTGTGTGTGTGTGTGTGTGTGTGTGTGTGTGTGTGCATATACGATATATTTTCATTATACTCTATTGTATAAACACAGCAAAAGAGAAATACAAAATTAGAGCTAAATGTAAATTAACGTAATGTAGCTATATGCATGTTTATACATATATATATATATATATATAAGCATATGCATATATGTATGTATACACACACACACGTATGTGTATAACCAGTGTGTGTGTATGTGTCTATCTGTAGATATACATACACACCTTATCTATCGAGCATTCGCACGCATGCGCATGAATATACACGCATACAAACCTGCACACAATATATGTACGTATGTATGTACGTGTGTGTATAGACGCGTATGCATGCATATGTATGTGTGCATCTGCGCATCCTGTGGATTGCTCTGAATACATGAGAGGCTGCGTATTGGAGTCTCAATTTTCTACTTTATAATCTGTAATTTATTTACATTACAATAAATGTATAGAGAATACAAACACGTAGCCCGGCCCCGCACACACAAACACACAGACACACACACTCACACACATACACACACATACCCATTGACACTCTCACTGGCTTACCCACGAAGACACGTTCAAAATAATATACATTTATGCAATAATATATGATATATAAATTATATGATAATGAGGGCTTCTATACTAAATTAAGATTATTTATAATGGTCCCATTGGTCTTATTACATATCTAATGCGCCGCTAACGTAACGTATATGTATAAATATATATATACATATATGT
>NC_068983.1:45799797-45800617 GCF_001194135.2 Octopus bimaculoides
ATATATATATATATATATATATAGGTAGATAGATAGATACATACATACATACATGCACACATATATACATACATATACACACATTTAAAATTGATGTCTGAGTTTGTGTATGCATATATAGATATATACATATATAGATATATACATATATATCTGTCTATAATATATGTGTGTGTGTGTGTACATACATACATACTTACATACATACATACATACATACATACGTACGTACGTACGTATGTACACACGTATATTTGTGCATACATTCACTTATCCGTTTGTATACCATCAGTAAATCAGGATACGTGGGTGATAATTTTCACAATATGTCTTCATTTTCATGAGTTATTCCTGTAAATAATTTTTTTTTTATCGTAGTAGCTGCAATTGCTGCGTACTTAGAAAGTTAGATTTACATCCATGTGGTTTCAGGTTCAGTCCCAATGCTCGTCACATCAGGCAAGTGTCTTTCCGGGCTAACCAATGCATTGTGAGTGAATTTGGTTGACAGAAACTGTGTGCGCTCCTTTGGTAGGAAGCTTGCCTCCCAGCCATATGGTTCCGGGTTCAGTCTCTCTCTCTCTATATATATATACATTTATTTAACTTGTTTCAATCATTAGTCTTCGGCCATACTAGGGCACCAACTCGAAGAATTTATAGTCGAATGTATCAATCCCAGTGCTTTTTTTTTTATATAAGCCTGGTACGCAAACTCACCAGCACTGATTATCAAGAGGTGGGGTGGGACAAACACAGACACAAATGCAGACATACACGCACATATATATATATATATATATATATATATATATATATA
>NC_068983.1:45805028-45806438 GCF_001194135.2 Octopus bimaculoides
TGTGTGTGTGTGTGTGTGTGTGTGTGTGTGTGTGTGTGTGTGTGTGTGTGTGTGTGTGTGTGTGTGTGTGTGTGTATGTATGTATGTATTATGTATATTGAGAAAAATAGTCGTCAGAATTATATATATATAAGGGCGGCGAGCTAGCAGAATCGTTAGCACGGTGGATGAAATGCTTAGCGGTATTTCGCCTGTTGCTGCGTTCTGAGTTCAAATTCCACCGGTCGACTTCGCCTTTCATCTTTTCGGGGTTGGTAAAGAAGTGTACCAGTGAAACACTGATTTCTATGTAATCAACTAGTCCCCTCCCCCAATATTTCAATATACACACGCATACGTACATATGTCTGTCTTTGTGTCTGTGTTTGTCCCCTACGACCGCTTGAAACTCTGAGTTGGTGTGTTTATATCCCCATAACATAGCGTTTCGGCAAAAGACACCGATAGAATAAGTCGCAGGCTTAGAAACAAAATAATTATTATTGTTACTAAGGCGGTGTGTGTGTGTGTGTGTGTGTTAAGTGAATCAACCGGGGTTGATTCACTTAACAAACAAATTATTCAAGATAAAAGATAGGTATTTACCGGAAAAAAATCTCATGACCTGGTTTTAAAACATTTATTTTTTTTCTTTTCAGGCAAGGTGACACAATCTAATCTATACATAAGTAAACAGGCAATATAAATGTTACATATGTATAGATTGGCATCTCATTGATATCCGATTTGATTTCAAAAGGCGTTATTTTTCATGGAGTAGGCTGCTAATGTGACTGCCATTGCAGTGCTAAAGTTTAGCATCAATCTACTTCATTACTGTTCGAAGGTGGTATTTTACAGTTTATTCAATCGAATTAAAGCAATATGGATTGGACCATTAGAGAGAGAGTATTTAAAGCAAAATAGAAAAGTTATCCAGCTTCTTTCTCCTTTATTTTGTAAGACGGTAATGAACGATTTGAAATAGTTTTGTGTGGTTACTGTATTTATTAGGTCATGCAATAACAAGAGTTTCCGTCTGTCTGTCCATTTCTCTCATTCTCTCTGCTTCTCTATCTGTCTGTTTGTCTCTATCTCTCTCTCTTTCTTTCTCTCTCTCTCTCTCTCTCTCATTCACTATCTCTCTCTCTCTGTCTCTCTTTCACTATCTCTCTCTCTCTCTCTCTCTCTCTCTCTCTCTATCTCTCTCTCTCTCTCTCTAGCTTGTTAATGGGTATTCCGCTGAAGCGAGATTTTAACTAGATGCGTTAGCAAGGGGTGGCGCAGCAAAGAGAAAAGGAAATCACCCTCGGGTGCAAACGAATGCAAGCTTCCTTCCGGCCTGCCTAACCTAATGTACTCGTTAAAACGAGTTGACATGGTCACAAGAAATGACTACACCTCTGTTCCCGACTCTCCACGCATGTGTGG
>NC_068983.1:45806693-45808679 GCF_001194135.2 Octopus bimaculoides
TCCCAACCATTAGCCAGGGATAATTTTTAAAATGAGAATATCTGAAATCAACTTGACTGCTCTCACACACAAACGAGAATACTAAAAATGAACCCGACTGCTCTTAAAAAATAATCCAGAATGCTTGCCCGGTACTGTATCTATCCCAAAGTCTAATCAGTTCGTGCCAGTCACGAGGTCAAACATCACTGAAAGTTTTATCTGAATCCATCCAGCGGTACTTGAGATATCTTGTCTACGGACAAACAAACAAACAAACAAACAAACACGACTGAAAACAATACCCCCGCCTTCGCTGATGCGGAGGTATTAAATATAATTATATTAAATATGCACGCAAAAATACAACAGTAGCAATAACGAGAAAAAAAACAGCAACAACAACAACACCAAGTAACGAAAATTATCACACACAAACACACCGCCTTAGTAACAATAATAATAATTCTTTCTGTCGGAAGCACAAGGCCTCGTAAAGCACTATACAAGAAATTGCAAACGAATGAAACTGAAAATTGGTGGGTAAAGAAAAGAATAAGACAGACAGAGAAATAAGACGGCTGTGGATGACTAAAAGTGATTTAAAACCGGAAACGGATGCTCTAATCTGTGCTGCCCAAGAGCAAGCACCAAGAACAAACTACATAAAATACAGAATAGACAACACATCAGAAAGTGATAAGTGCAGAATCTGTGGACAAAACGGTGAAACTGTACGGCATATTACCAGCCAATGTACGCCACTAGCCCAGAAGGAATATAAGAGACACCACAACAATATAGCAAGGCTTGTCCATTGGACACATTGTAACAAGTATGGACTTGACAGAGTAAAAAATTGATACGACCACAAACCTGGAGGCATCGTCGAAAATAGAAATGCAAAGATCCTATGCGATTTTATGATTCAGTGCGACCATGAGGTAGAGAATAAGAAGCCGAACATAGTCTTAATTGAAAAAGAAAACAAACTATGCTGGATCATAGATATAGCATGCCCAGCTGACAACAAGGTATGCGATAAGGAAGAAAGAAAAGTCGAGAGATATGACAAGTTGGCTTGGGAAGTTAAGCAGTTGTGGTCGATGAAAAAGGTAGCAATAGCAACAATAATTGTTGGAGGCCTGGGAACAGTGATCAAAAACCTCGAGAAGTACGTAGAACAAATAGGGACTGCAATAAGGGTGGAGCACTTACAGAAAACAGCACTGCTTGGAACCGCTCGAATACTCCGGAAGGTGATCGAAAAATAAGAAGTGTTACCTTAGTTCACTGGTAGTGAATAGCTGACACTGTAGTACATCTCCAGTGTTAGAAGCTGTGCAAAAACGACAATAATAATAACGACAAAAACAGCAGCAGTAGCAACAACAACAACAACACCACCGAGTAACGAAAATTATCTCTTCTGGTCTTCCTTTGCCAAAATTTCCAATTCAAATAACTTACTCACACACACATACACATACATACATGCATACATACATACATATGCATGTATATATGTATGTATATATGTATGTAGTATGTATATATGTGTGGGTATGTGGGGGTGTGTACGCGTGAAAGACACAAGTTCCCGACCCTCCCGGATAAAAAAACCAACTATAGAAATAATAACGGTAGCGTCAGGGGAATTGGAGAATCAAAACTGTACTTTTACACGTAAAATAACTGATGTACAGCAAAGGAAACGCAGGAATATATTTGAAAGCTAGGTTGAACATGTGAGTGACAGCTTTAAATATCATTACAATGTGGGGGTTTATTTTCATTTATGATATGGCGATTAAGTAGGTGGGTAACAGTTTTAATAACAACTTGTACCGGATATTTGCAGGCAAACTGCCGCAAAGAAAAAGGAAAACTGAAAAGCCATACGTTCATCAGCACTTCCGCCGCATAGCATTTGGTTGTGGAATTCTGAAAGATTTCAAGGGAATAGCTTTTGTCTGTCATTAGTTTGGTTAGTTTCTGCAAATAAAA
>NC_068983.1:45808919-45809680 GCF_001194135.2 Octopus bimaculoides
ATATATATATATGCATACATACATGTACATGCGCGCACTCACACATACATACGTTCATACATACATGCATACATGCATGCATACATACATACATACATACACGAGCACACATACATACATACATATATACATACACGAGTACACGTACATACACGCACACATACATACATACGTACGTACATACATACATACATACATACATGCATGCATGCATACATACATACATAAATACATACATACATGCATGCATGCATGCATACAGACAGACAGACAGACAGACAGACAGACAGACAGACAGACAGACAGACAGATAGGCATACGTTACTTACGTACGTACGTACGTACGTACATGGACGAGCAAATAGACTGACAGACCTATAAGCAGGTAGATTGACAGATGGTGGTACCAAGAAAACAGAATCAGAGACACATAGAGAGAAAGCTAAATAAAATTCTCCTGCATAGACTGTGCACAGTAGTAGTGTCGGCGACGGTGGCGGCGGTGGCCGTCGTGGTGGAGGTCGTGGTGGTGGGGGGAGAGGATTATGACGACGAGGATGATGTTGATGATGATGATGATGTGCAGGAGGCGGAGGAGGAGTGAAAAATGCAGTGTTGGTGTGGAAAATGATAGTGTAAAATAATAATCTGAATTGTTTAACCCTTTAACAGCGGAAATGTGCGCACGAGCGTGTGCACCAAACGGGCAAAATAATAATAATAATAATAATAACAACAACAACAACAACAACAACAACAAC
>NC_068983.1:45810143-45815667 GCF_001194135.2 Octopus bimaculoides
ATGATATTTTAAAAACAAAGGACAATTAGGTAATAAAATCATTTGCGTACAAATTAAGTTGAAGTTTCCGCGTTGTCGCTGAACGTGTGTACAAATGGAGAAAAATCGTTTTTTTCTTTTTCCATCCAGAGGTAGCTGAAGTATTACTTTCTTGTATGCTATCTAGATCATCGTTATCTGTTGACAACGAGAGGTCATAAAAAATCTTCTTCGTTGTTGTATAAATAAATATTCCATTTGCGACTTGAGTTCTCCTAAGGATAAGAGTCTTTTACGCTTAGGAGTATTCAACGAAGTAGACGCCCGGGTGCCAATCGATGATTGGAGTCTTAATGTAAAATATTTGAAACATGAATTGATGACGTCTGCTGTTCTCAACAAAACATTAATGGAGGACGTCCATTAAGTATTAAAAAACACCATACTCTATATAATTTTTAATAGAAGGAATGCATAGACTCAGACAGATAGACAGACGTATATATGTACATACATAAGACACCTATACAGCAAACTGATTCGCCTTCTCTTAATGCAGTTAGTGATTCAGAAAATCAATGCAGTGGGCTGAACGCATGTATAATCACGTGCACATATGGAGACATACCCAAACACTCCCACACACATACACATATACAAATACAACCAGGCACAATGACACAACACATATCAAACAGGGGAGTTTGACGAAGTAGACGGTTGGGCATCAATTGATGATGTCCGTGTAAAAATTTTGAAACACCAATTGATAACATCCGCTGTTCTCTAATGAAACATCAATGGATGATATCCACCGTTTAAGTGTTAAAAAGAACTTAGGTTTTATACAGTGTTTAATAGAATGCAGAAGATTATTATTAATGGTTTTAACAGAGTAGGAAGTGAAGCAGCCATGGTCTTCTGTGCGACCTCAAGCACAAATGAAGAGGAGGTAGGTAAGTGGAGCAACGAATAACTCTGAGCTTGTTGCAGTAGGAAGCAGTGCCTCTAGACATCGAGTTATCTTAGACCGTGTATTTCCGGTTTGAATACTTGCAAAAGAATGAAGTACGCTAGGCGGTAGTTTTTAAACAGCCAACGAATTACATCTACATCCGAAAAACAAATACAGTTATATTTCTGACCTTGTAATGTTTCTGCTGTAGCCTTGTAATATTTCTGTCTTAACCTAATTGTGTCATTGCGAGTGCCATAGCTACACTTGCGCTGTAGACAAGCCAAAGCTATAGAGCATGATAGTACCAGAGCCAAAACTATCGCTGCATTATAACCATTCCTACGCCATAACCCTCCGTATGTCATAGCCATCCCTATGCCCTATGTCACAGTCACCCTTACGTTACAGCAATCAGTACGTCATAACAATCGTTGCGTCATAACAATCGCTGCATTATAGTCTTCCCTGTGTCATAACCTTGGCTGTATCATAATACATTGTTGTGTCATAATTAACGCTGCGTCATAACTATTTCTGCACCATAACCGTCCCTGTGTCATAACAATTGCTATGTTATAACCACCCCTGCCTCATAGTAGTCCCTACGCTCAACCATCCCTGTGTCACAACAGTCACTACGTCATAAGAATCTCTACATCATAACCATCGCTGTATCATAGCGATCGCTTCGTGATAACCATCCCTGTACCATAATAATCACAACATTGTAATCAGCCATGCGTCATAACCACCCCTGTGTCATAACCATCCCCGTGTCATAACTATCCCCGTGTCATAACCATCCTCGTGTCATAACCATCCCTACATCATGACCATCCGTGCATTATAACCATCTCTGAGTTATAACCCTCCCAGCGCCATAACAATCGCTGCATCATAAATACTCCTGCGTCATAACAATCGCTGTGTCATAACCATCGCTGCGTCATAAATATCCCTACGTCACCATCTGTGCATCATAACCACCCCTGCGTTATAACCATCCTAGCGTCATAACAATCATTGCATCATAACAAACGTGTCAAACTTTGCGTCATAACAAACGCTGCGTCACAAACATCAATGCATCATAGCCATCCCTGTGTCATAACCATCGTTGCATCATAACAATCGCTGCATTATAGCGGTTCGCCATTAGATTCCGCTAGAATAAGTACCAGGCTTTATCAATAAAGTACTGTGGTAGATTTGTTCAAACAAAACCTTCAAGGAGGTGCTCCATTGTGACCGTAGCACAATGTATTCCAGACAAAAATATCGATTCAACAGGAAACATTAATGCAGCGAAGGACGAGTTATTTCCCTTGAAACGTAGGGGAAATAATTCTTGCAAATAATATAAAAGTTATGTCCCTTGTTGATATTTCATTTGCGTTCATATTTTTCTAGTTTTGTGTCGATTCTTATTAGACAAAAGCTGATCTGAAAAATGTTCATTGCTATTTCTAACTACTCGAGAGGTTTACTACCTGGGGGACATATGAAAAGTCTAATTTCCGTTCAACAAAGATTAGCTTAAAGAAATAATTCAAGTGGCAGATACTTGAACAACACAAGCGAATAGATGTATATCAATTACCATACAACGTAAATTCTTTGATTTATTAAAACTATATCCGGCTCTAGAGGTTATATCATAATTTCCAACTGACAATTAAGACTAAATCTATGTGAGAAGGGGAGAAGATTTCAAGAATTAAGAATTCTCCAAAACTGAAATGCCATTATGGAAAAGGACAAGCTTATTGTCTGGAGGAAAGAAGATAGTCGTAGACACGCGTTTCTACCTCAAAAGGCGTCATCAGCGTTACAATTGACCCAACTTATCAGCAGCCACAGAACATAGTTATATATATACATTTATGGCCTTAGTAACTTGCATAATTTAAGCAAAACCAGTTTAAGTTTTACTTTTGGCCTTTTAATTGCTTCAGCCATTAGAACAAATTTTTTGTCGAATATATCAACTGCGAACAGCTAAGTTACGTGTACGTAAACACACCAGCACCGGTTTTCAAGCGGCAGGGATGTGGACAAGCACAGACACAAACACACACACACACACACACACACACACACACACACACACACATAATTTCTGTCTACCAAATCGACTCACAAGATTTTGGTCCGTCTGAGGCTATAGTGGAAGGCTATAGTTGCCCAAGCAATAACGCAGTGGGACTGACCCCCGAACCTTGTGGTTGGGGAACTAGAATTCTACCACACAGCCACGCCTGCGTTTGCTTATCTTTTATATTGAAGCTGATTTTGAAAGTATCTTGATATGTTTGTTGGCCACCGAGAATACCAACATGAATTGTAACATGGTGCAAAGATGTTTCGGCCATCCACTACAAGTAAGCATTTATTGTTATTGTTGTCAGTCGATGGTAAATACGATGTGGTCAAGTTGAAGTATATTACTGATTACTCACATTGTTATGACTACATACATACTTCCACGCACATCAACACACAGGCATAGATACGCATACACGTGCATGTGAGCGCGCACACACACACACAGACACGCACACACACACAAACACTTACGTAAATGTAGGGATAAGCAACTTGGACAGATCAATATATAAAATATATTAAATACCTGAAATATAAGTAATGTATATATGTATACATACAAAAAGATCCGACTTACATAGAATAGAAATGGTATAGAGAATTAAAGGGGTCGAAGAAAAGTATCACAAATCCAACAGCCGTTTCTGGGAGCTCGGTGGTCCAAAATAATGTTTGTAGATTGATTCCATCGTAGCATGCGACGAGCCTCTGCCTTCAGGGAAGAGATCTTATATCTGAGATGTTGAAGGATATATATATATATATATATATATATATATATATATATATACACGAACACACACACACACACACACACACACACACACACATACATACACACACACATACATATATACACGCACATACATACATACATACATACATACATACATGCATCATACGTACATACATACATACATACAAACATACATGCATACATACATACATACATAGATGCATCCATCCATCCATCCTTCCATCCATCCATACATCCATCCATCCATCCGTCCATACATACATACATACATACATACATACATACATACATACATACAAGCATGCATGCATACATACATGCATACATACTTACATACATACACATACCCCCACACACATACATACATACATACATACATACATTCATACATACACACATACACACACATACACACATACATACATACATACACACATACATACATAGATTTAAAAATACATAAAAAATACATAGGCACGTACACAAATTCATACATAAAACATGAGTACACATCCAGGTCATAAAGTCACATTTATAATTCACATAACTTGGTCGACACGGCTTTTATGAATAGATGCCTAAATAACAATCTGGATATGCTTGGGTTTGAAGTCAACCAATTTGAGTCGCACATTACAAATACAAATTGTAAGTGGAACAGGAAAACTATGCAAGATTTTTCTCAAGTCTAAAATGTGGCGTTGTTTTTGTTATCTACATTCCTCAGAGGAAGAATTTAAATATCTAAAACAGAAGAGAACATGCATACATACCTACATACATACATACATACATACATACATACATGTTGTTGTTGGCACTCCGTCGCTTACGACGTCGAGGGTTCCAATTGTACCGATCAACGGAACAGCCTGTTCGTGAAATTAACGTGAAAGTGGCTGAGCACTTCACAGACATGTGTATCCTTAACGTAGTTCTCGGGGATATTCAACGTGACACACTGTGACAAGGCTGACCCTTTGAATTACAGGTACAACAGAAACAGGAAGTAAGAGTGAGTGAAAGTTGTGGTGAAAGAGTACAGCAGACTAAATGCGGTGCTCCAGCATGGCCGCAGTCAAATGACTGAAACAAGTAAAAGAGTAAAAGAGAGTAAAGAGTAGATATGGGTTTCCTGCTACAAAGAGGGGAAATTCGACTTCACAGAGTCGAAGTGGTTCAATCGACGTTTTCAGTTCAATGAGGATCGATCGAGTGGGCACATCCACGAGGATCCGCAACTTTCCACTAAGAAAGTGGTACAATTGATGGGTTGCTCCCGTGATAGATTCGCCAGATAAATTCACCTTCACTCGATTAGCAATCCAGCTGAAGCAACATGACCAGCGACACAGTAAACTTCTTCACCACAAATGCTATTCAAGTGCTTGGTTGGGAGGTTCTACCACACCCACCGTATTCTCCTTTAAATTATCACACTTTCAGTCGATTTCCAGCAGTCTCCGAGTTATCTCGTTCACCAACGACGTGGAGTTGAAAACGTGGCTCGTTAAATTCTTCAAGTCAATAACCGGTGATTTCTACTGTCACAGCATCGACAAAATGGTGAAACGTTGGCAACAAGTCGTGAACAATAAAGATTACTGTATAATTGATTTGTTAAAATTGCTAATGAAAAATAAGGATGAAAATAAATAAGTCAAACGAATTTATGTAATAAACCTATGTATTTTCTAATAATTTTGGTTGATGTGTGTTTGTTG
>NC_068983.1:45815677-45816916 GCF_001194135.2 Octopus bimaculoides
CCCACCGTATTCTCCTTTAAATTATCACACTTTCAGTCGATTTCCAGCAGTCCTTTAAATTATCACGCAACTGGTACTTAATTTATCGACCCCGAAAGGATGAAATGCAAAGTCGACCTCGGCGTAATTTGAACTGAGAACGTAAAGACAGACGAAATCCCGATAGGCATTTCGCCCAGCTCGCCCATATTGGGTTCATCTATTCTTTTGATGAATCTCCACCCCCACCCCTTGAGGATTGAGCAACTGGGTTTGTAGCGGCTATCATCACCTGAATGGTCTGGTGTATGTGCCGATTTCATTATTGGCGGTCTGATAGGAAACAGACCGTATATGTTACCAATAGTACACAAAGCGACGTAGCACAGACCTTTACATACGTACATACATACATACATACATACATACATACATACATACATACATACATTATACTTACATGCACACGCACACATATTTATATGTATACGTAAAAGCATGTTAAATTTTGGAGGATACTTGACTCTCGAAATTATGTCCCTTCCTCATATGAAGCTGGTCTTCATTACCATTTTGTAATTATGATACATCCTCAAAGCTAGAAGATGATGTCAATAAATCAAGAATTTATGTTGTTTAGTGTGTAATATACCATTTATCGTGGAGACGCAATGGCCCAGTGGTTAGGGCAGCGGACTCGCGGTCATAGTATCGCGGTTTCGATTCCCAGACCGGGCGTTGTGAGTGTTGATTGAGCGAAAACACCTAAAGCTCCACGAGGCTCCGGCAGGGGATGGTGGCGAACCCTGCTGTACTCTTTCAGCACAACTTTCTCTCACTCTTACTTTCTGTTTCTCTTGTGCCTGTAGTTCAAAGGGTTAGACTTGTCACATCCTGTGTCACGCTGAATCTCCCCGAGAACTACGTTAAGGGTACACGTGTCTGTGGAGTGCTCAGCCACTTGCACGTTAATTTCACGAGCAGGCTGTTCCGTTGATTGGACCAACTGGAACCCTCGACGTCGTAAGCGACGGAGCGCCAACACACACATATCATTTATCATGTCTTTTATAATGCTTCCTTGTAGACACGAAGCTTGTTAGTAAACTTGAAAGGGCAGAAATTGTGTGAAAGCTGGTCAGATAAGTTGTATCAGTACTCGGCTGTGAAATTATATATTGGGTTGTCAGATAAATTCGTTCGTTGCTTTTCAATGTTATTTGAATTAACACGCAAAATATTTTCATCGTAGCGTTTTTA
>NC_068983.1:45820199-45823894 GCF_001194135.2 Octopus bimaculoides
TTCTTCTTCTTCTTCTTCTTCTTCTTCTTCTTCTTCTTCTTCTTCTTCTTCTTCTTCTTTCTTCTTCTTCTCCTTCTTCTTCTTCTTCTTCTTTTTCTTCTTCTTCTCCTTCTTTCTTCTTCTTCTTCTTCTTCTTCTTCTTCTTCTTCTTCTTCTTCTTCTTCTTCTTCTTCTTCTTCTTGTCGTCGTCGTCGTCATCGTCGTCGTTGTAGTTGTTCTCAACTTACCAATGCGGAAATGATTATTAAGAAAACATGTCGTTTGGGAATTTAATAAACTTAAAACAATTGCAAATTATTGAAGATTCGCAGATTAACATTGGTTCAATATTACTACATCTGTTACAAACAAAACGTCTGCAATATTGACTTGTTTTGTTTCTCTTGGTATTAAACACGTAGTTACAATGAACATATATTGATTTTCACCTCATCTTTTTTTTATATTTCTTTTTCGTTTCCAGTTTAACAGTTTATCTTAAATATACTCTTTGTTTAACAATAATTTAAATAAAATGCATATATAGTCACATATTAACACATACACACACACACACACACACACAAATACATAGACTCCCACACACACATACTCACCCATATCATCATCATGGATATCAGACGAAATGCGGGCTCTCGACAGCAATGTTCTAATACATGCTTTTCTGTGCTGCTCTATTTTCCTTGATTCCATATTATCTCTGAAATCTTTAGTCCTTCTTCGGCCAATTTCCTGTCTTCCGTTATCATCTGTGGGTTTGCACCGAGGCTTACGCCTCCAATCTCCTTTCTTTCTTCATATATGACTTAGCCACCTCCACATCCGTCTCGCTGTTTTTTGTTTAACACGTTCGTGCTTGGCTTTATCCCGGACGTTTTGTTGTTCAGAATTTCTGGATATCAAATGTTTAGAATGATTCTGGAGGCACATTATTGCCAATGTTTAGATCTTTCTGAAGATATTAGTGTCAATTCATTATAACTCGGCATCATAAAAAATGCCAGATTTGCTTATATCATTAGATGTGGACATCATGCTTCCTAGACAGGTGAAACACGTTATTTACAAAATAATTAATAAATAATTAATAACGACAGAAACAGAATTAGTATCAAAAGGTAATATTTATCACCCACCTAAAAATGGATGTTGTGTTAAAATACAGAATATTGCGTTATTTATCATTAGAGGACTTTTCATGTTGTCTTGTGGTACATAAAAACACTCGAGTATATATCGCTGGCGGGCGATTATCGTTGGCTACGACCGCCTGATCTGCCATATCATGTGATCTCACCCTTCCTTGAGCTTGTCAATGACATACGTCAAGCTAGACATAGCAGCCGATTCTCCCGTCAGCGATATATTGAATCTCAATGTCTATTCAGGCGATGGTGTCACAAATAGCCAGTAGGCTTATTAAAAGATAACTAATGGTGACAAGTTCATATGAGAGCTCCTCTTATTGAAAATAACGCAGTGTTCTGTGTTCTAACAGAGCATCCACGTTGAGCGGGAGATAAATATTAATTTATTCACATCGTGCTACGTGATTTTTCGACTATGAAGAGCATCAGCCATCTACTTTTTCTCCAGCTTTTCATATGCTGCTCTTTCGGCATGTGTAGTAGTTCGTCACACAATTAATGGGCATCAAGAAATATCAGCTATAGTAGACATCCTTGTCTCACTCCAGTCTTTTTTTTTTTAAGAAGTCTTCTACAATTTTCCCTAAGAAGCAGAGGAACCTTACGTTCATGTCACACCAAGATAATGATCTAGAATGAAAGAATCTGCTTACTAGAGAAATTATCCTTCCTAAATCATGCATAAGCAAATAAATAAACCTATATAAACGTATACATAGACACGCACATACGTATATATGTACGTATAAATATATACCCATACAGAGTAATGGTAATGAATGCGGTTGTTAAATTAATTTTGGAGGGAGCTAGTACGACGGTGTGAAAAATTTGAGAGGCTGTTATTAGTAAACAATTAATAGTTTAGAGGTATATGCAATACACTGCAAAAGTAGATGTGATACATTAGCAATATTCTTTTTCACTCTAGGCACAAGACCCGAAATTTTTGTGGGGAATAGGGGCCAGTCGTTTAGATCACCCCCAGTATGCAACAGGTACTTAATTTATCGACCCCGAAAGGATGAAAGGCAAAGTCGACCTCGGCGAAATTTGAACTCAGAACATAAACGAAATACTGCCTAGTATTTTGCCCACCGTGCTAACGTTTCTTATTTCTTTACTGCCCACTAGGGGCTAAACATAGAGGGGACAAACAAGGACAGACAAACGGATTAAGTCGGTTACATCGACTCCAGTGCGTAACTGGTACTTAATTTATCGACTCCCGAAAGGATGAAAGGCAAAGTCGACCTCGATGGAATTTGAACTCAGAACATAAAGACAGACGAAATATCATTAAACATTTCGCCTAGAGTGCTAACGATTCTGCCAGCTCACCGCCTTGATACATTCCTAATTTTGTGGTGGTGCAGTTCTTCGTTGTCTTTTGTTGTTTTTTTGTTATACTTTCAGAAATGGATTCCGTAATTGATGCTACGTTTTGTGTCAGCATCTTAACAGGTACCTTTGAACAAATCCGATGTGCCAGAATTTTACTGTGAACTTGTTAATATTTTCTATATTCCGAAGCACTCTGAGCAAGCGTCCATTTTGTATATGTCTGTTGTTTTCTCTCTGCACAAGAACATCTTCTGGTTCTATTCACGAAGGTAGTAGTTAGTTTTCTTATATTCCAATTGATGGCATTTGTCGATATTCCTATCTTTTAGTTTGCCATACATACCTCGACATAGCCGTTACTGATCACTTCCTTCTGAAGAAGACCATCTGGCCACATAATGTTAACTGAATGTTACTTCAGATATTCCAAAATAGCTAAACTTAGAGGGGACAAACAGGGACAGACAAAGGGATTAAGTCAATTACATCGACCCCAGTGCGTAACTGGTACTTAATTTATCGACCCTGAAAGGATGAAAGCCAAAGTCAACCTCGGTGGAATTTGAACTCAGAACGTAAAGACAGACGAAATACCGCTAAGCATTACGCCCGGCGTGCTAACGTTTCTGCCAGCTCGCGCCTTATAAAGTGTAATATATTAACCTTGTGTTCACGCTTTTTCATTTAGTATTCTGCACTATGGTATTCTAGATTTCATTCTTTAAGTTGTTTTTTTTTAATATTTGTCTTGATATTTCCTCATCATATATCATATGTAAAGGAATTGAGATTTCTAATATTTCTGAGTTGTTTGGGAAGCTGGTGTTCAGATGTTTTTTCAAAATGATCTTACCAATATTTATGTACTTTAAGGCGGTGAGCTGGTAGAATCGTTAGCACGCCGGGCGAAATGCTTAGCGGTATTTCGTCTGCCGCTACGTTCTGAGTTCAAACTCCGCCGAGGTCGACTTTGCCATTCATCCTTTCGGGGTGGATAAATTTAGTACCAGTTACGCACCGGGGTCGATGTAATCGACTTAATCCCTTTGTCTGTCATTGTTTGTCCCCTCAATGTTTAGCCCCTTGTGGGCAATAAAGAAATAAGAAACGTTAGCACGCCGGACAAAATGCTTAGCGGTATTTCATCTGCCGCTACGTTCTGAGTTCAAACTCCGCCGAGGTCGACTTTGCCATTCATCCTTT
>NC_068983.1:45824399-45826878 GCF_001194135.2 Octopus bimaculoides
GGGGGGGGGGGGTCGATGTCATCAACTTAACCCTCCCCTAAAATTGCTGGCCTTGTGCCAAAATTGGAAGCCAATATTAATGTCGTTTACCTGTTTTTGTAAGAAGTTTCTTCTGCTTATCTAGCATAGAACTGTATGCTTTTTTTTAATTCGCATTTCCCTGACTATTTGAAAATGTTGTTGTCATTATTGTTCTTGTGTCCTGTTTCTAATGGTTCTATTTTATGTTTTTCTAGGTCTATGCGAATGTCGTCTGTTGCGGGTATTAAGAATGAATGAAGGTATTGTAGCACAATGTCACAATTAAAAGACTTTGGCAGGAAAGCTTACCGGATCACCAAAAGAATGAACTTAAGGCATACCTACACACACACACACTCACAGATACATAGTCATACATGCAATCATCTTTTATTCTCTCTTCATCTTCTAAAATGTCTCTAACCAAAGTAAAGTGCATCGATGATTTGTGATTATTTCTGTATGAAATTTACTCTGATAGTTAAAGCTTAGAAATTACTCTATCAAATCATACTGATGCATTGACGATCTACAAGCAATTAAATGCAAAGGCTTTAAAAGTTTATAGCAGAACTCTGATACGACTACAAGCAGGAAGTTTAATGCTGGTCTATTAAAGCTATGTTTTCGTCTCAACTACCTAAAAATTCTTTGAATATTATTTTAGCATGTTTAAATTGATTTCTTTTGTGCTGTAAACCATTTACCATTTCTGTAGTGTCCCAATTCACTTGTTGCCCTAAACACATGCATCTTTTGCTTAATGGTAAAGCCAGCGCTGCGTAAGATGAATGTGTTTCTGCGTCGTTTTGTTATTTCTTGCGGTTCTTTGCACTCTGAGATCAAATTCCACCCGAAGTCAAGTTTGGTCGGTTAAATACAGTAATGCTCAAATGCTGGGAGTGATTTAATAGACTACGAAACTACTCTTGAATTTCAGGTTCAATACTTACATTAGAAGCAACTGCACACACACACACACACACACACTCTCTCTCTCTCTCTCTCTCTCTCTCTCTCTCTCTCTCTCTCTCTCTCTCTCTCTCTCTCTTACTCACGCTCTCACACACACATACACACACACTTTGGCGTGGTTGTGTGGTAAGAACTTTGCTTCTCAACCACATGATCCCGGGTTCAGTCCAACGGCTTTGGCACCTTCAGCAAACGTTTTCTATATCCTATATCCCCAGGCCAGCCAAATCATATGAGTGGGTTTTTGCTTGGCGGAAACTGAAAGAAGCCTATCGGATATATATATATATAATGTATGTATATTGTTATGTTTCGGAATGGTCATTTTTTTTGTTTAGCCAAATAAACACACGCTCTCTCTCTATATATATATGAATTTGTTTTGCAGGATTCCTGATGTGAAATCGTGTGTTGAAACAAATATTGATATTTTTCGGGATGGTCAATTTATTTTTTCTTGCCAAATAAACACGCGCACTATATATTCGTTCTCCACTCGTTCATTATTGTTCTTATTTTGTCTCATGTTCATTGTCCGGAGGTCTTTCCCCTCACGTGTGGTCTGCTATGTTTAGTCCATTCTGTCCTATAGATATCTGTTTCAACACACAGTTTCACATCAAGATTCTTGCAACACAAATTCATAAATACGTATGTGTGTGCGTGCGTGTATTCCCCACCACCACCTAACAGCCGGTGTTGCTTTGTTTATATCACCATAACGTAGTGGTTCGGCACAACAGGCCCATAGAATAAGTATCAGGCGTTAATAAAAAAAAATACTTGTAATGGTTTCGATATTTTTAGATTAAAACACTTCAAGGCTTTGCTCCAGCATGGCCGCATTCAAATAATTGAAACATGTAAAAAATGAGAGTAAAAGATATATACGTATTAAATGTACCATTACATGAATTCCATTACATGAAATATAACAACCAGGTTTAACCGTTTCTAGAGATGGTGAAGACCGATCAGAGTTTATAGATTTCGTTTACATCTTTACTTATTGTTGTTTGTATTGAGATTTTCATTATGTAAATGGATTATTCTTATGTAAATACAAATTCTATATCTTCATAATCCGGCTACAACAGTCGGTTTAGGGTACACACTTAGCTATTCAGTTTTTCGTTGATCCTGTTTGAAGAAAATATTAATCAATTTTGACGGCAAAATTAAACAGCCTGCAGCATGAACTTCCGATATCACCGCGTGTGTGTGTGTTTGTATGTTCAGGTATACAGTTATGTATGCAAGTGTACATTTATATGCATGTGTGTGTGTGTGTGGATAGATAGTCATATATATACATATGTGTGTGTGTGTATGTGTGGTATATATATATATATATATATATATATATCTGTGGGTGTGTGTGTGTATGTGTGTGTATATGTTTGTGCATATGTGTGTGTGTATATGTTTGTGTACATGCGTGTGTGTGTAAATATATATTTGCAAATATAAATATATATATATA
>NC_068983.1:45826888-45827694 GCF_001194135.2 Octopus bimaculoides
TATATATATATATATATATATTTATACATTTGCATTATAAATACATATGTTGGTATGTGCATGTATTGTATGTATATAGATGCATATTTTTATGTGTGTACGTGTGTGCCTGTCTGCGAGTAAGTGTGTGTGTGTGGAGGTGCATATACATATACATGTGTATACTTACATACATACATATATATAATGCATACATACACAAACGCGTCTGTCTGTCACTGTGTGCATATGCGTATGCATATGTTTGTGTGCATCTGTGCGTTAGTATACATGCTTACATGTTAGTATGCATGTGCGTGCGTATTTAGAGAGTACACTTATGTAATCTGGACCACATACATGCTGATGTAACTCCAGTTTCGTCATCTGCTGGGGTCAAAAGTAAATACGGAATTTAATGTATATCGATAAATTGATATTTGAAATTTGTTTGTTTTTCGATAATACTTCGATCAATTTTGGGGTTAGCTTATTTTTTTAACTTATTTTTTAGGAAAAAATAAAGGCTAAATCGGAGGTCGAACATACAACCATTCTACCCGTCCACGTATGTCTGTTCTGCCTGTCATCCATTCGTACAATTTCAGATGATGGAATCTGTGATGCATGTATGTACATACGTACATACATCCAAACACACACACGCACACAGACAGACAGACACACACACACACACACACGCACTTACAAACACACACACACACACACACACACACACACACTCACACACACATTATTTTACATATGTACTTAACCATTTACTAATTTCTGTTATAAGGCTGTTGTTATACTGGGGCACTGCCTTG
>NC_068983.1:45827890-45832160 GCF_001194135.2 Octopus bimaculoides
TATATATATATACCCGATGGGCTTCTTTCAGTTTCCTTCTACAAAATTCACTCACAAGGCTTTGGTCGGCCCGAGGCTATGGTAGAAGGTGCCCATTGTGCCAGGCATTGGGATTGAACCTGAAAGCATGTGGTTTGGAAACAAGCTTCTTACCACACTAAGACATTTTATTTTACAAATGTATACCTTTCTACTCATCAATCTGTAACTCTTCCTACATACAGGCACATCTACTCGCACGAACACAGACAACCTCAAATACCCTCACACACAAATACATGTATTTCTTCTTCTTACTCTTACCATTACCCACCAAAATCATCTTCCATACAATTTCAGTACCTTTTGCAGCCTCTGTCTTCCACCTTTGTCCTTTGTCCACGGATAAATATTCTTCACCCGCCCACAACACTAAAATCTCAACTCCAGGCTACCTACCCATCTTACCTACTCCTCTTCCTTTCTTCCTTCCTACCTTCCTCCTTTCCTTCCTTCCTTCCTTTCCTCCTTTCTTCCTTTTCTCCTTCCTTCCATCTTACCAACCTATACTTACCTACCTACCTACCTACCTACCTACCTACCTACCTACCTACCTACCAACCTACCTACCTACCAACCTACCGACCGACCAACCGACCTGCCTGTCTGCAAATCTATGCACCTACGTAAGTATTTCATACATTTGTTTTTAACTCGCCTCACATTCACTTCTCCACTCACAAAATTAGCCAATTATGTTTCACCAACGCTCTCTCTATCTCTCTTTCTTCCTTTCTCTCTCTCTCCCCACACCTGTATTCTTGTATATATGTCCATAGGTATATATAGGTAGTTAGATGACATTCAGTCCAGGCAGCGGACAGCACCCATCAACCGGACCTCCAACAAAGCCGAGCTATGAAGACATTTCACTTGTTTGGCTTCATTGGTGAGTTTCTAACAACACACATCATTTTGCATTTAGAATTTCCCCATATTTAACTTTAAATATCTTGACTAACATTGCATTTGTTTTTGGTTTAGATATTATTGTTGTAGCTGTTGTTGATTTGAAGAACAGAATATGGTTTTTAATATGTCTGGCTTTCATATTTTTTCAAATAATGAATTTTCTTTCCGTTTTCATCGTTAGGCCATTTTTCTCTGTTTGGAAATGATTCCTAATCAACTTTTCTGTTTAATATATCACCGATTAACTAAAATCTAATAATTTTTCAATTGTATATCGAAGCTCACTGCATTGCAAACCATTTATAAAACAACATATCCAACGATACTGAACTACACTTAATATTTTTTCAGCGATTTAGCATGTATTTTGAACGATGTTCCTTTATTATATATGTCCCTAAATCTAGCGACATAATCACTTCAGACTTATATTATTTAAAACAATGAACTTATATTATATAAAAACAAATGAAATCTCAGTATCCCATACATTCTTTGTGACTTTGAGAAATTAGCTGTCGTTTTACTTAGATTTTTAAGTATTCTATACTTTACATATCTAGGAGTTGCCCAGAGTGTAATATAATTGTTCGTTCGTATAATGAGGCGGCAACAAAACGGCTTTGAATTGTCAGAAGATGGATTCATATAAATCATTTGACAGGCTTTATACAGCCGTAATAGGAAATTAATTTTGACATACTCTGCGATTTAGTGACATTCTTTTCGGATGTTTCCACCATCGAATATTAGTTGCTGCTAATCAACAATCATCAGCAATGATTGATTATGTTTTAAAATAATCATATTATGGTGTATTTTCGAAACCTTTTTGTATCGTCACGCCTGTTGGTCTATTCTGTGGCTTTCAAAATTTTAATGCGAAGCCATCTTGGTTATAAATGTTATAAAGACCTAGTAAGTCATGACTATGAAGAAATTCAGCTGTGCAAACAACGAGAGAATCAAAAACTAATACGACATCGTTGAATGATGTGTAACTTGAAGAACAATATTTTGTAGAATTCTCTTTTCTTCTGTCTTTAAAACGGATCGGAGTAGATATTTTGTGTAGACATATCAGTGGGAATGGCTTCCAAATGTCTTTGATATATTATTAAAAACATATCTCCGTATAATCTCATCTTTAATGCAATGGTAAAATGGATAAATCATTGGGATTTTATTTAAACAGTCGTGCATATCGCTGACATTTGACGGAGGATTGTACTGGGACAGAAATTTGTCGGGCGACCTGTGGTTTTTAAATTGTTAATATCAGTGATACTTGGGGAGATACTCCGAAATCAAATATTGGGAAACTTTACGACAACGTTCTTCTTTATTTCATCTGTGATGCTGGCGTTACAGGTAATACCATCACTATTTCAGCATCCACAACCTCGTCACTGGTGTGGCATCGATTTTCAAGCAGTTTTATGAGTTACATTAATGGTTATATTCTAGACTAAAGCGGCGAGCTGGCAGAATCGTTAACGCGCTGGACAAAATGCTTAGCGGTATTTCGCTTGTCACTGCGTTCTGATTTCAAATTTCACCGAAGTCGACTTTGCTTTTCATCCTTTTGGGGTCGAGAAATTAAGTACCAGTGAAACACTGGTTTCAATATAATCGACTAGTCCACTTCCCCAAAATTTCAGGCCTTGTACCTATAGTAAAAAAAGAATTGTTACCACACTGGATGAAATGATGTTCCTTTATTATATGTCCCTAAATCTGGTGACATAATCACTTCAGACATATTATAAAGTCCACTGATAAAAACAAATGAAATCTCAGTATCCCATACATTCTTCGTGACTTTAAAAAATTAGCTGGATGAAATGCTTAGTGGTATTTCGCCCGTCGCTACGATCTGAGTTCAAATTCCGCCGAGGTACATTTTACTTTACATCAATCCAGGGTCGATAAATTATGTACCAGTTGAGTACTGGGGTCGATGTAATCGTCTATCCCCCTCCCCCAAATTTCAGGCCTCGTGCCTTTAATATTTTATCGATTAATGCATTCCGCTGCATAGAGAGAGAACCGCTGTCAAAAGAAAAATAGTTTTTTTTTATTACTATGTCATTTTAGGAAAGGAATGTGTATCTGTGTGTGTGTGTGTGTGTGTGTGTGTGTGTGTGTGTGTGTGTGTGTGTGTGTGTGTGTGTGTGTGTGTGTGTGTGTGTGTGTGTGTGTGTGTGTGTGTGTGTGTGTGCGTGCGTGCGGCGGTTTGTTTTATTTGGCCCAATAAGTCAGAAAGAAACAAACTTTAAAAGAGAGACTGAGCGGTTATAATTTTATATTAAAATGGACGGTAGGTAAGACATTTTGCCATCAAATCAAAATATTAAGATACGTAATGTGTAATTGTGGTGCTAGTACTACGTTCTTAACTTTTAACTTCAGCCATATTGATGCAAAACTTAATATATTTACATCTTCCTCCACTTCTTCGTCATCATCATTATCAGGTTCGGTGTTAGTCCTGGTCGGATTTATGTGAGTAGAGGGTTACTACCCGTAACGTTAGGTATCCACAACTTTTCAGCAGTGTTTGAAGTTCATAGAACCCTCCTGATAATCTTTGGTGTCCCTAAGAGACAAACCTTTTGTAAGAGCTCTACCGGGCATTCTATTCCAATCTCCTTCAGCCATTTATCCATAACTTTGCTTACTGTTCCCAACGCACCAATTATTATAGACACGACCTTTAATGTTCGCATGCTCCAAATTTTTCATATTTCAAATTTTAAGGGATTAGAGTTTTTTTGCTTTTCTTTCTTTTTTTTTTTTACGATCATGGAATCAAACGGGCATGCTGGCCGATCAGTAAGCAACTTCCATTTTCCTGATCTATAATTGTTTATTATTATTATTATGATTATTATTATTATTATCGTTCAGGAGTTTTATTTTTATAACGTGTTTTCACTTCACTACCGAGCGCAGCTCTGTGCGCCTTGGGTATGTGCTGTGGTTTGCTGTGGTGCTCTTATGGTTACTGTATTGAAAGTGTTTTGCGTAGGATGTGTGCAGTGCCCAGTAGTGCAATTTTCTGTATGCTATATATATTTGTAAGTCCTGGTGTTTTTGTTATGTATTTGTCTGAATATTTTTTTAATTATATCTAAGGCACCTACTATAATAGGAATTGTTTCTGTTTTTAGATTCCACATTCGAGTTACCTCTATTTCCAGGTCTTTGTATTTTGAAAGTTTTTCCATTTCTTTTAGAGAAACGTTTTCATCTGCTGGTATTGATACATCAATTAGAAAGCATTTTTTTTCTTCATGATCTTTGGTAACTATATCTG
>NC_068983.1:45838524-45840305 GCF_001194135.2 Octopus bimaculoides
CCCCACCCGCCATAGCTTGACAACCGTTGTTGGTGTGTTTATGTCCCCGTAAATTAGCGGTTCGGCAGAATAAGTCCTGGGGTCGATTTGTCCGACTAAAGGCGGTCCTCCAGCACGGCCGCAGTCAAATGACTGAAACGTGTAAAAGAAAAAAAGAAAAATATATTTATGGCGCAGGAGTGACTGTGTGGTAAGTAGCTTGCTTACCAACCACACGGTTCCGGGTTCAGTTCCACTGCGTGGCACCTTGGGCAAGTGCCTTCTGCTATAGCCTCGGGCCTACCAAAGCCTTGTGAGTGGATTTGGTAGACGGAAACTGAAAGAAGCTTGTCGTATATATGTATATGTATATGTGTGTGTGTTTGTGTGTCTGTGTTTGTCCCCCCAACATCGCTTGACAACCGATGGTGGTGTGTTTACGTCCCCGTAATTTAGCGGTTCGGTAAAAAGAGACCGATAGAACAAGTAAAAGAGAGAGTAAGAGAGTGTGGTACCCCAGTATTGCTGCAGCCTCAAGGCTGAAACATATAAAAGAATAAAAGAATATATATGTGAGAAAATCAATAGCATATGAAAATACAAGAAAAGCAGAGCTGATCAACAAAAAGAGACCAGACCCAGGTATATACTGAACGAGAGAGGATCATATGAAAGAGAGTAAAATGTCGGTATTTAACAATATTTTCCATTGATGTTTTTAGACGGAAAATACCTCGGATGTTACCAAGATAAAGTTAGTCCCAGGTTAATGAGTTTCGTGCGACATTATGTAGAAAGTGTAACACAGTGTCTCAGAATTTGCCACTCGCATGATTTTAAATATGCTGGACTACAAGTAAGTATTTCTACGTTTAGTTAGATTATACTTGTTGCTTACTTTTCTTTCTTACTGCAGATAGAGATATCTATACTAGCTATTGTATCTAATTTATTGCACCTATCTTATGTCACATACGCACTCATTCACATATATTCATCGTCATTCTTAGTCTTCTTTCTCTTCATTTCTTCTTCTTCTTCTTCTTCTTCTTCTTCTTCTTCTTCTTCTTATTATTATTATTATTATTATTATTATTATTATTATTATTATTATTATTATTACTATTATTGAGTGAGAGAGCAGGGCATGCTATCAAAGTGATACTGGGGTAAAATATACGAAGCCCATTATACACATCATGACTACCCGTTTGATAAGGGTACACCAGGCACATGCATCACGATCATATGTGTGTGTGCAACATGGTGATCTCATCTCGAGATAAACAGCGCATGAACTCGCAGGTGGGGCCCAGTTAGAATTTTCTTCAGGTCGAGTAGCCCATCCTGCTCAAAAGGTCCCCGAATAAAGGTTGTTTAAGGATGTTGAGCAAAACACCCATGCTTCCAAAAGTGAATTATTCAAACCTCAAAGAATTCCTCTCAACACATGGCTATGATGCTCCCCCACTACTTCTCCTCGTGACCAGAGATGCACATATCGTCAGCCACCAAGGGACATGCTCAACTGGTTAAGGTCAAACAACTGACAAGCAAATCTGTGGTATTAAGCAGAATATTTGCTGTAGCTCATCTTTTATACCAAGACAAAACAATGTGCATGATAACACTTCCAATCAATTAAGATCAGAAGCCACGGGAGCCACTGTCTGGTACTGCATCCGGGCATTTATTATTATTAAGGCGGTGAGCTGACAGAATCGCTAGTACGTCGGAAAAAATGGTTAGCGGCATTTCGTCCATTCTTACTTTCCAAGTACAAATTCCGCCGAGGTCGACTT
>NC_068983.1:45841804-45847130 GCF_001194135.2 Octopus bimaculoides
GATAAAGGTAGCTTTTGCACATTTATCAAGGCCAAATTGCATCCTGATGTCATCACTGAATTGTTTAACAATCGCTAGTAGGCCTTTGAGTTGTTGGTCATTTTTTGCAAAGAGCTTTAAATCATCCATGTAAATGAGATGATTTATATTTTTATCAAATATTTTATAACCATACTGTGCATCATTGAGCAATTTTGAGAGCGGTATTAGGGCTAGACAGAAGAGGAGTGGTGATAGTGAGTCACCCTGGAAAATGCCACATGAAATTCTTACATCTCCAGCATTTAGAGATTCATTATTATTATTATTATTATTATTATTATTATTATTATTATTATTATTATTATTAAGGCGGTGAGCTGACAGAATCGCTAGTACGTCGGAAAAAATGGTTAGCGGCATTTCGTCCATTCTTACTTTCCAAGTACAAATTCCGCCGAGGTCGACTTTGTCCTTCATCGTTTCGGGATCGATAATATAATTACCAGTGAAACACTAAGGTCGATGTAATCGACTAGTCTCCTTCCCCAAAATTGCAGGCCTTGTGCCTACAGTAGAAAAGATTATTATTATTATTATTGATGAGAACACAAAAGATTTTGCATCCATATAATTCTTTACTCGTCATGAAACTAGACAAATTTATAACGTTTACAGTCATCTCAATTTTATTAAACAACAGCAGTTTGTCCGCCCATTGTTAACTCTCTCTTCTCCTGACATGAAACTAGGCCTTACTGAATCTTAAGATGGTGAAAATGGCACCTTGTACAAGAAATATGCGCAGTCAGTTATTCTATCAAATGGTATTTTGATATGTGTGATAAAAGCCAGCCGTTCCACTATGAACTTGAATGGCGAGGTAACATGTACCATCTTTTCGTCTGCTTAGTTGTGAGTAAACAGAGCCATCATTTCAACTCTCCCATCATTTGACATAGCGGCATCTCCAAAATATGCCAGGTGAAAGAAAGGGAGAGGTACCAGCACTCAACTGGTACTCATATTCAGCAGAGTAGTTCGTAGTAACGGCACAACGTGCCACCGTGTCCAAGAACTGAACGCACGACACTATGATCGAGAGCCGAACACCCAAGCCACGAGGCCACATAAGTGTTATAAAGAAGAATGTATTAGTATTAATATCGAAATAAAATCGAGAAGACACAAGGGTACATAATTCTACATCCATTTCAGGAATTTCAATCATTTTTCGGTATTCATAATGCAAGAAAATAATTTAGAAGTGCTGTTATTCTAACAGCTTTGGAAAATGGTGAATCACTAAAGCCAAAGAGGCGTGGTATGTTGAGAATTGAGAACGCCGTTTATATGCACTGTATTTAAGATTTCCAGTTAGATACGATCTAGCTCAACTCCAATCTACATCTGTAGAACAGTGGAACGCATTGCGGTATGCAAACGAAATACTCGTTAGTTTCCGTGCGTTTCTTCTTTCTGTACCTATTTACATAGGCCAGAGACATAGTTCCACATGATTGTAGTGTTTGCTTAATCTCTTCGTCCCCTATAGATTGTAAGGTTATCGACGATTTTTTCCACTGTTCTCAACACTGGGCTATCCTTCTCCAAAGTCTTGTTAGTTTTGAAATACCATCGACTTTTCTGTGGCTTTGCTTTTCTTTTAATTCTAGGAAGGTATGTTGGCTATAAGCACATCATGTTTACCTCTGGGAAGAGGTGTCTATATTAGTCTTGCCCCTATCCTTTGACCTCTCCAGCATGAGAAGCCCTTTCAGGAGCTTATTTCCTGCAGACAGAGCTCTAATGGTCACTGAGGCACATAAGCAACCACACCGCAACAAAGACTGAACCTTGAGAAGGGCACGACTGTAGTGCTTTTGTTATAACGAGAATCGCCAATAGTTCAGCAACTTGTACCGTTTTCTCTGAGTGAAATATCTTCCGTCTAATTCTATTTCAATTTTCTTACGGATACACCACGGTATATCAAAAATTCGTTTTGACTGGTACTTCAAGTTTCGCCTAACGGCTTATTGAGCCAGTTTAGATGGCCAAGCCATATGGTGAAACCTAATGTCCTCTTCAAAACAGATTTTATGATAAATCTGTGTCTACTTTCAATATTAATTCTCCATCAACTACTCTCGTTATTCTTAAACATGCTTTGGAATAATAACCTTAAATTAATATTAAAACTACGGGGTTTATATTTCTGTTTATATTAAATACAATATTAAACAAGAATGAATAAAATGAATGCAAGTATTCTTCAATCCACATTTTCACACTCATTCTACTGTAAATATTTATGGCTAACATTTTACAGTATGGCACAAAATGTTATTGTGGAAATCGATACGATACATATGGAAAATCAATGGGTTGCTACAGGAAATGCAGAAGCGGCGAATTGTGTGGAGGATACTTAGCAAGTTCAGTGTATACGTCTGGTAAGTAGAATAATATATAATTACTAATATATCGTTAACAAAAAGATCTAATAAGAATTTTAGTTAAGACTCAAGACAAATTTACATAGACAAGTAAAATAGTTGAGTGAATATTCTCTCCTAAATTGGTTTGTGTTTGTATATGCCAGTGTTTAAATGACGCTCAAAATGCTTCTCTTTAAGCCAAATGTCAGCCTCTGATTACAGGTAAATAAAATCTATATTGAAGACCTAAATATGTTCTAGGCCTCCATGATCGACTAAATACCATCAAGGTGGTGACAGCATGTCCGATGTCCGGTGGCTGAAACCAACTAAAGAATATGGATTTGATGGTCTTCATTAGGTCAAAGAGATTCCTGTTCTAGAGCAGGTATGATCGACTAAAAACATTGAGGGTTGTGACCCAGAAAGCCCGAAGTTCTGTTACTGAAAGCATTCAAAGAATATACATCTGCGTGTCACATAAATTAAATGAACTTCAAATTTCACTGACAAAGCATAATAGAAAGAAGGCGAGGTTAAAAATCCATACTGAAATAAATACAGTATTTATTCGTGTACAACTCGCATCCGTGTATAATTCGCACCCTAATTTAGTATAAAGTCTTGGAACAAATTTTTTTTTCCTTCATATTCAAATTTGAGATTTGCTTTGCCCCGTTTATAAGTGGCACTCAATTTTTCAGCTGAAAGCAAGTATAAAATGGTGCAAATTACACACGATTACATAGGGTAAGTGCCACATAGTTAGCACTGCTTCTAAAATGATTCAAACCATTTCATTTTTAATATTCTAATTCTAAATATTTTTTCACACAAAAGCAGGCGGTATTGTAAATGTATGCATTTACAATACCGCCTAAATGCACACACTTATACAACCTATTCATATAAACACGTATAGAGTATATTAAACATGTACTCATTCTAAAAATAAATCAGAAGTTCGTGAACACATATTTTATAATTTGTTTTCTATATTTCAGAACCACCTAGAGAAAGTGATTATTTTCAATGGTCTTGATATGGTGATGTATATAAATCGTCTGCTAAGAAAACACAATTAGTTGCTATTTTTTCTCTTATGTGCACTTAGTCTCAGGTGATTTATGGAAGCAGAATACTTAAAGAGGAAGAAGCTACAGAGTTTAAATCTATATTTTATTAAAGAATATTATGTTGGGGATTTTTTGTTAGTCCTGCGCCTTCGCATGTGAAGGCGCATTGCTCAGTGGCTAGAGCAGCGGGCTCACAATCATGAGGTGGTGAGTTTGATTACCAGACCTGACTGTGTGATATGTTCTTGAGCAAGATACTTTATTTCACGCTGCTCCAGTTCACTCAGCTGTAAAAATGAGTTGCGACGTCATGGGCGCTAAGCTTTACCGGCCTTTTTCTGGTCCTTGGACAACATCGGTGGTGTGGAGAGGAGAGCTGGTCTTCCAAAAATGACCTTGTCCGGAATTGTACTTCGGAGGAGGATTTTCTAGGTTCAATTCCATGGTCATTCATGACCCTTTGTTAGTGCTTTTGTTATTTACCCTTTGTTAGTGCTTTTGTTAACCCCTGGTCAGATCGACCAGATCTATGATCAAAAGTTTTCCGACCATTTTCCTGTCATTTTAGAAATACATTCTACGATGTATCTGTTTTCTTTTCTAAACTGGTTGAGTTTGATTTGAAGGACATATTAGTTATGATTTCCAGCAAAGAAAGTTGCCAGAAAAGTATCTCTAACAGGGATTACCTATAATTTTTCTGAAACTTATGTTATTAGTTTGGGAAGAACGAAAGACAAAACCGAAATGGTACAAAAGAACCGGATCGCTTTGACATAACGAACATACAATCAAAAGCACAAAAGCATTAATGCAATAAGGAACCCGCTCACGAAGTTCCTAGTGTAGTGTTCCTCGAATTACATTATACAACGCTGTCTGTTGAAGATTGTAGGATTTGGTATAAAAAAGATTTAGTCATTATTTTTAGCGGGGCGAACGATCACATGGAGATCACACGTTGGCTCCACGATCTGACTCAACAATGTATCTACACCGTGTATAAATGGTAGTCCTATTGCATATCTTCAGTCAAGGTTATTCATTAATACAAAACAATAAAAACATAGTCCCAGACCGAAATAAGTTCTAGGGTCGGTATGACCAACTAATCCATTGACACGACATGCATCAAGTCTGATAACGGAAAGCAACTAAGGAATATAAGTATCGGATAGTTTTGTTTAGATTGAATGGGCCTCAGTACACTTCCTCTCAATCATATCCAACTCACAAGGTTTTGCCAGACCCAAAGCAATGGTTGACGACACTTGCCAAATTGGCCGGTATTATTTGATAGTTAAACCACTTATTTATATAAATGCACTCAGTATATCCAGAAGCAGGACTAGATTTATAGAAAATTTCACCATGTATGCACTTTACTCACAATGCAAATAAATCTTATATATCATATATCTAATTATATCACGCACTTTCACTTTCATTATATATACACACACGCACACACACACTTGCATTTTATTCCACTGATTATTTCGCACTTGCAATCACTATTTTGAGTATGTTGTATGGAGACTGTTGCAAACTACACATTAATTTGAATACCGTACAATTGCAAAGCATTGTTTGCACATAAGAATTACTATGCACAGCACACTTCAAAATTTGTTTCATTTCCCCCACTCTCTCTTCCTCTTGCTTGAAATAATTTGCACATTCTCACCATTTCTCCCTAATTATCGTTTCACATGTTTTCATTGAATTTGATGCCTCAAATATTCATTCCATTTCCTTCGTCAAAATGACTTCTAGATTTAGCATATTCCTGAAAACTACGCTCTCTCTCTCTCTCTCTCTCTCTCTCTC
>NC_068983.1:45848011-45850970 GCF_001194135.2 Octopus bimaculoides
ATATATATATATATATATATACTACATGCGTGACTGAATACTGAACTACTGAACAATGACACACCTCCGACCTTCTAATTTTATCGGTACTCTTCCATGACATCTTTCCATCAGAACCTAACCTACAACCTAATTATCATTCAGAAGAGAAATAATTATACCAATAACTACATAAACCCAAGACAAATTCAAATGCACCATAGTCAGATGAAGAGTAAACAGGCTGAAAATGCGATCTCACTGTCAGCCCCATTCTTCTTACAGAATAATAAACATGTACTCTTTGAAGAATATTGAGTAATCCTTCAGATTCATGTAAAATTGTTTTTAGTATAACTCGACAAATGTAATATACATAAATACACACACATACACACACATACACACACATATATATATATACATATATATATATATACGTACACACATACACATATATATGTATGTATATATACGTATATGCAGATAGATAGATAGATAGATAGATAGATAGATAGATAGATAGATAGATAGATATTGGATAGTGACAAATAAGTTTTGTGTGCACAAATATACTCATTCAGTTCTATGTATCATTTTATTATTTCAGATTGTGTAAACGCTGTTGCTGATGTGGTATTTGCCTTGGATGAATCTGGCAGTGTGAGAAGCTCAAACTTCATGCTTGTGAAACAATTTGTAAAAGACCTCATCCATGCCTTCCCAGTTTCTTATACCGGTGTTCACATTGGCATAATTACATTCAGTTCTAAAGTAAAAAATGAATTCAATTTGAACGCATACTACACTCATGAAGGATTATTCAAAGCCATTGATCAGATCGAGTACAACGAAGGCGCTACATATACAAATAAGGCTTTGGATTATATAAGATTGCATTCATTTACCCCTGAAGCGGGAGACAGGAAAAATGTTCCAAATATAGTTATTGTCATCACAGACGGACAGTCATCCCGTCCCCACGACACAAAGCTAGCAGCACGATTATTAAAGTCCACCGGAGCTGTAATCTTTGCTATAGGCGTTGGAAAGAATATATCAAATGACGAACTACTTAAAATATCTTCTGATGAAAATAACAAAAATGTGTTCACTGTAATGAATTTCTCGGCATTAAAAAGTATTCAAAAGAACTTAATTGTGAAAGCGTGTGATGGTGAGAACATTTGTGAAATCCTATTCTTCTTTAATACGGCTGCAACTAATTTTAGTAATATATTTATCGTTGTAGATTTTGTTTCAGAAGAATCAGAAAAAGGGCGTATGTTTAGGCAAGTAGTGTAAAAGGCAGCAAGCTTTAATGGTGACTTTGTAACCTATGTAACTAGCGAAGGTGGAGGCGCAATGGCCCAGTGGTTAGGGCAGCGGACTTGCGGTCATAGGATCACGGCTTCGATTCCCAGACCGGGCGTTGTGAGTGTTTATTGAGCGAAAACACCTAAAGGGCTACGAGGCTCCGGAAGGGGATGGTGGCGAACCCTGCTGTACTCTTCCACCACAACTTTCTCTCACTCATTTTTCCTGTTTCTGTTGTACCTATATTTCAAAGGGTCAGCCCAGTCACACTGCGTCACACTGAATATCCCCGAGAACTACGTTAAAGTACACGTGTCTGTGGAGTGCTCAGCCACTTGAACGTTAATTTCACGAGCAGGCTGTTCTGTTGATCAAATCAACTGGAACCCTCGACGTCGTAAGCGACGGAGTGCCAACTAAAAAAAAAAAAAATAGCGAAGATGAAGGTATCATTTGAGCCGATCAACGGAACAACCTCCTCGTGAAATTAACGTGCATGTCGGTGAGCACTCCACAGCCACGTGTACCGTTAATGTACAGGGAGATTCAGCGTGATACAGAGTGTGATAAGACTGGCCCTTTGAAATACAGGTGCTACTCAATTTTGCCAGCTGAGTGGACTGGAGCAACGTGAAATAAAGTGTCTTGCTCAAAGACACAATGCGTTGCCGGGAATTGAACTCACGACCTTACGATCGTGAACCGAATACCCTTAACCACTAAGCGACGTGTTTTCATTGTAACCTATGTAATGGAATGTCGACCTCGAAATTACCTGTGCGTCCATTAACTTGTTCGTGGGCAAGACAATACAACAATGCCCGAATGAATCAGTTTCTCAATAAATATTGGTTTCAAATTTGGCACAGGGCCAGCAATTTCAGGAGCATGGTGATTACATCGACCCCAGGTCTCAACTGGCACTTATTTTTATCGACCCCGAAGGACGAAAGTTAAAGTCGAGCTCGGCGGAATTTGAACTCAGAACGTAAAGAAGGACGAACTGCCAGTATGCATTTTACCCGGCGTGTTACCGATCCTGCCAGCTCACCGCCTTAGTTTCTGAATATATCATATATTATAATCAACGCTTAGCTCGTAGGAGATTATTCTTCTTTATATTATAATCTGACGATCCGTGTTAGGGATCTTTGCTTTTCCACACTTTGGTTGATGAAATATATTCCGTTGAAATTCAGTTTCACTTATTGTAGTGAAAGGTATACTGACAAAATGTGTACTGTAAGACAACAACATGACACATATCTGGAGCAGTGTCTTTTGTGTAGGCTTGGATCGATCTAAGCCTTGGGAGTAAATTTAGGCAAACCAAAATCATAAAAGTCCTCAGGACGGACTGTACCTATAATTCGAAGGTCCAGTATTAGCAGAGTATTTCATCTTTAGGTTAAGGGTACACGTATCTAGTGGAATGTTCAGTCACAAAACAAGTATTCAATGAAAAGGTCGTCCAGTTGATTGAAAAAGTAGGTGTTCATATATCGAAATCTGTAGGAGAGCTCATCGCATATACATAAACACACACAAACACTTATGCGCGCAATACACACTGATATATGTATATATATGCATGTATATATATATATATATATATGTGTGTGTGTGTGTATATATATGTATATGTATTTATCGATATATATAT
>NC_068983.1:45851024-45856955 GCF_001194135.2 Octopus bimaculoides
CATACATTCATACATACATATATGTATTTGCTCATATATACTTAGATATATGTAAATGTAATATATATATATATATATATATATATGTGTGTGTGTGTGTGTGTGTGTGTGTGTGTGTGTGTGTGTGTGTGTGTATGTGTATGTGTATGTATATATATAATTATAACATATTGCATATACATACAATTATATAGATATAAAGATATAGATATAGATATATAATTTACGGATTAAAATGATCGCTGCGTATCTTTTTCTTTAATTATAAATAAAAGAAAATAATGATATCCGTCGAAATATTGATATGTTTGAAAAGAAAACTACTTTTCATTTCTTCAGTAAAATATTTTCGTTTTCCGTATATTTAGTTTTTAATAGATTTTTCTATTACGTCTACCTTCAGATATCGAGCCATGCGCTCGTAAACCCTGTAAAAATGAAGGAAAATGTTCAAAGAATGGCACGAATTTTATTTGTACATGTAAATTGGGATATACAGGCCGTGACTGTTCAACCGGTGAGTTATTTTATGTATTCTGTTACTTCAGTTCTGTTTATTACACAATTATTGTTGTCGTCAATAATTAAAGAGAATAATATACAATAAAGTTCTTTACGCTATAAATCACGATTAGAAACTGCACCTATCAAGGTTTATAAGTTTGTCATCATATTACAAATCGAAACAGTCAATTGGCAATGTCCACAAGAAAAGTTGATGCTTTCACTGTGTAGCAAAATTTTTATCATATTTATTTAGAATTTTTTTTTTCTTTGGTCAGTGTGTGCTTTTCCCTATTTGCTTCTATGTAGAAATCAAAGGAAATGACTGCTCTTCCCTTCAAACTTCGTTTTTGTGATATGGACATCAATGTTTTGAAACTGACGGAATTGCCATTACATTTCAGACAGATCCAGCGCTGAGTTGTGGAAAAAGAAATATCGTTATAGCAAACATTCTGCTCAATACCACAGATTTGCTTGTCAGTTGCTTGACCTTAACCACCTGAGCATGTCCATTAGTGACTGACAATATGTAGCTGAGAATATGTGGCTGACAATATGTTCCTTAGTGGCTGATAATATGTGCATCTCTGATCATGAGCAAGAGCAGCGGGGAAGCATCATAGCCATGTATTGACAGGGATTCTTTGAGGTTTGAATAAATGTAACAAAAGCAAATTTTTAAAGAAATATTAGCCATTTTTCATACTTTCTAGGGTTAAACAAATAGGAAAGAACAATTGTTACCCAATGACAAAAATCGTGTTACACAATATGTTCGCTTGTCGCTGTAAATAGACATCGAATTCAAAAATGAGATAGACTTAAAGAATGCATGCATGAAGGCTCTCGAAAATTCATCTTGATAGGCGATGTTTCCAATGGAATTTAATTTTGTCTTATTTCCATTTCTAATGATTAATAGTAATTAACCTGCCAGGTTATATTTGTTTTCTTTTTTTTTTTTGCACAGTAAAATGTCTGTAATTTCCTCCGAGTGTTTCAGACAAAGCTGTTGTAGGGTGTGTTTAAAAGGTGATTTGGTAAAATATCATGTTTATGATCTAATTGCTATTTTTTAAATAATGATTTCCATTACAAATCGAATTGTTGTGTCTACTTCCAATTTTTGCCTTCCATACTTTGTATATAAAAAGGGTGTGTATAAAAAGGGTGTGTATAAAAAGGGTGTGTATAAAAAGGGTATTCGAGTAACAGGGTTGAATCCTGAATATATCCATGATGTTCCGGTATATATAAGAATATCAGTTTCTTATCTCTATTGTACATCTCTATGGGAATATACGATTGTATATATATATATGCTAAATATGTACAGAGCTATAAATATTCAAAATTGATATGAAACATATTCGAAAATCAAAAGTCCATTTTATAAATTTTGTTTTATAAAAACCCCTTTTCCATGCTATTGATATTAATTGGTAATCAACAGAGTCTATTTAAAATTAATCGAAATTATTATTCTTCAGCGGATCCTTGTAGCAGTAAGCCTTGCCAAAATGGAGGATTCTGTGCAAAACGTGGTACAAGTTATGTCTGCTTTTGTACTGCAGGCTTCAGAGGAAGACATTGTGATATAGGTAAGGAAGTCAGTCTAGTTTTATACAAAACGTCTCATATTTTGCTGCACTGCTTGATAACTGTGATAGGCATGACTTAGGAAATCCTGTAAGTTTATTGAAAGCAAATACTCAAAAAGCGTAAGTAGCTATTTTGAAAGATATGTAAGGAATAAAGAATCAAAATCCAGATCTTTGGTAATGTCAATATATTACTATCGTTTTCTCATAATATCGTTTCATATTTTAGCACAAGGCCAACTATTCTGGGAGGATGGAACAAGTTAATTACATCAGTACTCGATTTGTATTTTATTTTATCGACCCCAAAAGTATTTTAAGTCAGAACGTAATGAACATAAGAAATGTTGCTAAGCATTTTGTCTGATACACAAACGATTTTTCCCACTTACCCCCTTTGTGTTAGCGTCATATCAGCTGGAATTTAAACTAAGAAATTAGAAACATGAAACTAGATAACGTTTAGAATGATTGGGAACATTATAAATGAACCCCTTATACATGATAAACAAATAATAAAGCGAATACTAATTATTGTAACGGACAAAATAAGTAATTAAAAATGTATAAAATTTCATCAAGCAAACTAGATTTCGGTGCGGTAGTTTCTCTTAAAATCAATCGCCCTGAGAAGGCCAATTCTCTTCAAATTTGGCAGAAGTCCAGCAATTTTGATGGGAGGGGTAAGTCGGTTACATCGACCCCAGTGCTCAGCTGGTACTTGTTTTATCCGAGAGGATGAAAAGCAAAGTTGACCCGAGGAATTTAACCCAGAGCAAAAGGAGTCGGAAAAGACGCCGCTAACTAGTTTGATCGAGGTTCTAACAATTCTGCCAGCTCGCCACCTGAATGATAATAATAATAATAATAATAATAATAATAATCTTCTCTACAATAGGTACTAGGCCAGAAATTTGGTGGAGGGAAGGGGATTAGTCGATTATGTCGACCCTAGCGCTTAACTTGTACTTAATTTATCGACCCTGAAGGATGAACGGCAAAGTCGACATCTGTGAAATTTGAAATCAGAATATAAATCCGGAAGAAATACTGCAAATCACTTTGCAGAGCGTGCTAACGATTCAGCCAGCTCACTGCCTTAATAACAACAGCAACAACAATAATAATAATCCGTTCTACTATAGACACAAGGCTTGAAATTTTGTGAGGAGGAGCTAAGTCGGTTATATCGATGCCAACACCCCAGTTGTACTTATTTTATCGACCCAGAAAGAATGAGAGGCGAAGTCGACCTCGGCGGAATTTGAACTCAGAACGTACGGACGGATGAAATGCCGCTCAACATCTTGCTAGACGACCAAACAATTCTGCCTACTCACCGCCTTAACAACAGCAACAAGAAGAATGATAAAGCAACCATACTATGGGATTTCCAATACACACAGATAGAGAAATTACGGCCAATAGGTCAGTTATAGTTGTCAGAGATCATGAAGAAAAAAATGCTTTTTAATTGATGTATCAATACCAACAGATGACAACGTTTCTCTAAAAGGAATGGAGAAACTTTCAAAATACAAATGTGGAGTCTAAAAACAGAAGCAATTCCTATTAGGTACGATAAAAAAAATATTCAGACAAATATATAACAAAAACACCAGGACTAACAAATATATAAAACATACAGAAAATAGAATATATATATATATATATATATATATATATATATATATATACATATATATATTCGAATTATGCAAGAGAGGTGGCTCTACAGTTAAAACTCTATCAATACATGTATGTTTGTAATTGAAACTTCAGAAGCCGCAGTTGTCGCACACGAAATTTCTCTCTATATATTTATTGCGTTAAAAAATACACTATATTTCAGAGCTAGACGAAATGAAATCATCACCAAAGTTACACTGATAAGCCGCCGAAACGGGCGAAATTCGTATCTTTGGCATTCGCAGTCAATTCTGGCGTGTTTTCATTTCGCCCATCCTTAAGTATACTGTGTTTTTTAATGAAATAAATCTATAAAGGAATTTCTTCCAGGACGAAAACCGCAGCATCGACGTACATTAGGTTTATAATCTATGCATTTTTTCTTTGAGATTTACTTTCGTTCTTAACGGAGATAAAGTCGATCGCTAACAAAGCGGCAAGACTTTTTGAAATAAGAAAATTCCCAGTGTTTGTAAATATATTTTTGACCTGGCGAGTTGATTGAACTGTTGGTGCACACATCTAAACTATCTCAGATGAAGAATCTTTGCAATGTTTTACAGATTTTCACTGTGCCACTAATTGTTCGGATGTCAGTTAATTTTGTTCTGTATGTCTGTATGTATGTATGTATACATGTATACATGTATGTACGTACTTATATTTATATACAATGTACATGAAACGTCTTTTTAGAAAATCCATGTGCGTTGAAACCTTGTAAGAATGGTGGAATATGTTTGCAAGATAGAAAAGGATTTACTTGCGAATGTAAACCAGGATATAGAGGAAGTAATTGTTCTATATGTAAGTAATACTATATATCTTAACAATTACGCTAATTCTGTGTGTTTATTTTTACTGATGCACCTAAACTTATACACAAATGTAAAAATGTTAAACGTTAGCAAAAACAAATGAAATCGCAAGAAATTCAATTGGGTTCGATCTCATCGAGAGGCATCTTCATATTTTGCCCTAACTTCAATGTATACCCAATCATTGTAAGTAAAACGGGTAAAGGGTGATGCTGCAAAACTAGTTAGACTCTATATTCTTTGATTGTCTGCTTTATACTAACACGTGTCGCCATTTTACGATAAAGGTCTTTGATTTTATATTACCGTTACTTATCAGTTGTGATCTCCTTCGTTTCTTCTAAGTCTTAAACACTTAAACCCTGAGCAGTAAGTTATGTATCTATATAATTGTATATATGTGTGTCTGTATATATATATAACATGCACAAATGCACGCACACACACACACACGCACACACACGCGCACACATACACATATAATCCCTCAACTATCGCGAGTGTTACGTTACAAACTCCCCGCGATAGGTGAAAATCCCCGAGGTAGAAACAGTACTGTACTGTATATTGTTTTTATAATTTGTAAATATTTATTTGATTATAAATGCAAAACAACACCACGGAGGAATCGACGAATCGACGTAAGCTTAAATAATAAACCGCGATAGGTGAACCGCGATAGGTGAACCGCGATAGGTGAACCGCGATAGGTGAACCGCAGTATGAGGGATTACTGTATATACGCACATGTGGAAACAGTTATTTACAAGCAGGTAATGGATTCACACGCACATAACTTATAAACGTGACTGGCCTGACAGTGTACAGAATATAAAGCCTTGCGTGAGCTACTTTACGGATCCAACAGTCAAATCCCACAATTCCAGGAAAAAGTGACGAGATTATTGTGATGTAAAGGGAGATTACTCAGTCAAAGTCTATGGTCAAGTGAGATTGAATCCGAACCGTGTGGTAGGGAAGCGAGTGTCTTACCACACAGCCACGAGCTGGTCATAAAATATTGAATGCCACATTATGTACGTTGAATTAACTTAATTCTCTTACTTCGATTTCAGGGGATCCTTGTAGCAGCCAACCTTGTCAATATGAAGGAATTTGCAGTAATACAAGAGATGGATTTGTATGTCGTTGCAAGCCTGGTTTTAGGGGAATCGATTGCTCTACAGGTAGATATAAGCTGATTCTGGTTATAAAATATTGAATGTAATATTAAGAATTCTGGTTTAAGTAGTTTCTGTAGGATTAATTTACAAATATTGTCAGTAAACGGGGAAAGTTTTCTTTTGTTTATATAT
>NC_068983.1:45859591-45859984 GCF_001194135.2 Octopus bimaculoides
TCCACAGACACGTGTACCCTTAACGTAGTTCTCAGGGAGATTCAGCGTGACACAGTGTGACGAGGCTGACCCTTTGAATTACAGGCACAACAGAAACAGGAAGTAAGAGTGAGAGAAAGTTGTGGTGAAAGCGTACAGCAGGATTCGCCACCATCCCCTGCCGGAGCCTCGTGGAGTTTTAGGTGTTTTCGCTCAATAAACACTCACAACGCCCAGTCTGGGAATCGAAACCGCGATCCTATGACCGCGAGTACGCTGCCCTAACCACTCGGCCATTGCGTCTCAATGCTGTTGTAGAACATGTGTGCTAATAGAGGTTTTCAAATTTGAGAGAGACATATAAACATACACACATGCACACGTACATACACATGCAATATATATATATATATA
>NC_068983.1:45860458-45865907 GCF_001194135.2 Octopus bimaculoides
TCTACCATTTTTACTCTTTACTCTTTTTTACTCTATAACGTTTCTATAAACAAGCAAACATTGCTTGTTTTCAGTTTTTCGATATCAGTGAATAATTTTACTGGAAAAAAAAAAAAAAGTTTCTATAAACGTTTTTTTTAAAGTGTTTATTTTTATTTTTATCTTTAAATTTTATCTTTAATTTTTTGCTTAATTTAAAATGATTTTGGTAAAACTAAATACTGTGCAATAATCTTGCCTCGTGCTCGGCTTTCAGTTGACCCTTGCAGCAGTAATCCGTGTCTCTATGGTGGTTCCTGTTCAAATCAAGGCGCAAACTTTACCTGTCAGTGTAGGCCAGGGTTCAGAGGAAATGACTGTTCTATTAGTAAGCGATATTTTCCAATAATCAAAGTATCATATAAATTTCAAATGAAATATCTACAGCCCTGTTCTATTCAGAAACAGCACATTTCTGAAAAGCAAAATGAAACCAGAATATAAAGAACATGCGTTATTATATAGTTACTTTTTTTATTAGATACAATTATCGTTTGCTTTTTTTTTATATTTTACATGTTTCAGTCATTAGATTGCGCCCATGCTGGGGCACATCCTTGAGGAATATTTTATCGAATGAATCGACCTCAGTACTTATATTATTTAAATCTTGGTATTTATTCTATCGATGTAATAGATAACATTACCGAGTAAAATTTAGCTTCCGAATGATTTATAAATGTAGATTAAAGATGTAATTTTAGATAATTTCATTTTGTTTCGTATTTCATCTGATGAGGTATGTTACACACGACGTAAACATACTTGATATTCGTTCTTTACTTCATTTGAAATTTTCTTACATATAGGCACAGGTATGGCTACGTGGTAAGAAGTTTGCTTCCCAACTTTGGGCCACGCAGTGTCTTTTATTCTAAGCTCCGGGCTGACCGAAATCTTGTGTGATAATTTGCTAGAAGGAAACTGAAAGAAATCCGTCGTGTGTTCGCGCGTGTATGTCTTTGTGTATGTACGTATTGGAGTCTGTGTGAGCGGGTGTGTGTGTGCGTGTATGCATGTGTGTATGTGTATCTTTGTGTTTGAGTTTGTCCACAACCGCTGGGTAGTCGGTGTCTTTTTGTTTACGTCCCAGTAACTTAGCGGCTTGGCAGAAGGAGAACAATAAAACAAGTACCGGGTTTTAAAAATAAGTACTGAGGATGATTTCTTCGACTGAGCCCTTTCAGGTCAGTGCTCAGCATGGTCGTTGTCTAATGACTGAAACAAATAAAAGCTAAAAGATATATTCCAATTTCTGATGTAGAGTTTTATAATAGAAAATAAATAACTATATATTAGTTAAACACGCTAAAGTTGGCGAGATGGCAGAGTTGTTAGCGTAACGAACATAATGTTTAGTGGCTATTTTGTTTTTACGTTATGGGTTCAGATTTCACCTAGGTCGGCTTTGACATTCATCCTCGTTGGAGTTCGATAAAATAAATACTATACCGGTTGAGCACTGGTTTCGATTCACCCTTCCACTTAAAAGTTGTAGTCTTGCTCCAAGATTAGAAACAATTATTTAAAATAGCTTCAAAAATATTTTTTCACAAATATTTGTAGAAATTTATTCAAGTATATTCTAACAAACCATAATGTCTGTAAGGAGCTCGAATAATAACAGAATTATTCTAGTTTTATTTTCAAATTGATTTAACTGTGTCTATAATAACTGTGAAACGAAAAACACGAAAGACGAGAATATTCTCTCTCAGTTCATTAAATCATTGCTCAGCATCAGTTTATTTTAAAATCTTACATATAATTTTATCAATATATGGCAGAACTATGGCATGTCGCTTTCAATTCTGTTCGCATTCATCAATCTACAAGGCTATAACATCTTTGTTCTTACAAGATTATAATTATGTTTCATGCACTAAAATATGGTACACTATGAGTGAACTATTATATGTATCAAATATCCTAAATTATTATTTAGAAGTTAGAACAAGATTTTCTTAATTTATTTTTCTAGTTGATCCATGCAGTTTAAGGCCTTGTAAATACGAAGGGAAATGCATAAATCATGGCTTTAATTACACCTGTCAATGTAAACCGGGATTTAGAGGTGTTGACTGCTCTATTAGTAAGTGCAAATTATTATTTCAACTGTAAAAGCTCATTGTTTAAAATTAAAATCTAACATGAAAATTAGATCTAAATGCTCTAAAATCCATGTATGTAAACAATATTGGTTTTAAAGTAATTCTATAAGGCAAATATATTTTAATGAATTATTTCGCTTGATCGACAAAATAAAGTCGAAAATTCATTTTATCTTTTTCTCGTCTTGGAAATAATGAGTATTTAATAAACGTTATAAAATTGCACTTTTAAAGCAGATGAAAGCATTTTGGATTTAAGGGTCGCACTTAGAAATTTGTTCCTGCTGTATAACATACAAGCCGTACAGTGTAATTTCCCATGTTCTACGCATCTGAGGCGTTCGTTTATGTCAAAGAAATTAATATGTGTAATAAAACATTTTAGTTTTAATATATACAAGTACATGTTTATTCAGGACGATAGTAAAACAGCTGTAATAGTTTATTTTGTATACCTGCATTTGAAAGAAATTACTGTTAAATATCAATTTATTCACATAAGAACCAAAGTTCTCATGGAGAATAGAATCCAAGAAAATTACGCTGAAAAGTTCCTGGCTTGAAGGATATCGCGGAAGGCCTGATTGGGAGCCCAACTTTCAGAGTTCTTTTACAGGGCTTAGAAAAATTGAAGGACTGCTGCAATAAATGTGAATCTAAGAGAGGAATATATTGAATAAAATCATAATTAACTGATCTTTCTCGTAAAAGCCAGTTTTTACAAAGACAATTCGAAATGTTAAAATGTTACTGTATCATTTAATGAATACAAATTTACATTTGTATTTTTATCATTAAGAGATACTCTTAACAGAAATGTAATCTATTACATTTCTGTTACATATTTTCATTAGTTATAATATTTTTTCTCAAACCTTTTCAGTTTCCGTAAAAATTAATACATGTGATATTTATATCCTCTTTCTGAAATGATATTCTGATGCTGCATCATTCTCAATTATTTAACGAATATATTTTCATTAATGTTCATATGATATAAACTTTATTTTATATTTTTAGTCGATCCTTGCAGCACAGATCCTTGTAAGAACGGAGGCTCATGTACAAAACAAGGAACAGATTTTGTATGCAAATGTATTCCTGGTTTTAAAGGGAAAACCTGCGATATTGGTAAGCGCTTTTAAGATGATACTGCAATAATTACATTGAAATTTACTGAAGACAATACAGACATGCACTTAACGTTCTGTGAGATTCAAATTCGCACCTTGTTTTTCATAGATTACATTCTGCTCTGCACAACATTTCATCTCATCCCCTTTTTACTAATAGACTATGGCCCAGTAACGTGGCCGAATGCCAGCAAAATTATTATTCAGTTTGTAGTGTTACGATTACTTCTCATCTACATTTAAGAACAAACAACATCCTGGGCTGATAGTAGAATTCAACAACAAAGTGAAGTATAAATACGGCGGTGCAGTGTTCTGTATACTAAATTTGAATACCACATGGTTCTTTCAAACGTTAGAACAAGTTGAAATACTTCGATCAACCGAGATTATGCAAAAAATTGGTAGATAAAATCTCACTGCATAGGGGATTAAATTCGAATATCAACTGGTAGGGGAGATGACTCCAATAAGATTATTCGAAAGTTTTGAACAATATAGACAATGTAGATTGGAACATAACTGATCTTCAAATCCCGGATTGAAATGTGGCATGGATTAAATACTGAGAATCCTTTTTTTAGAGATGAAACTAATAGACCGAAAAAATCATATAATCATACGAATTTTATGTAATACGCATTTCTCAGCATGGTTAAGAGCAAGTCTCTTTTACTACAGCATTTTGAGCAAGTATCCTTCACCACTGCTGCGTGTCACTTGAAAAACTTCCCAGTTGAAATGAGTAGACGGAAGCTACGCACAAGATCTTAAGGCGGATGACATCTCTGTTTAAACGTATAGCCTTGTCATATTGTGACGCGCTAATTCTGCCTAAGAATTACATTAAGGCTACATATCGCTATGGAATATTCAACTGTTTACATGATGATTCAATGAGCTGGTCGAAAAGAAAATACTCATCGTCGAAACCGACGAAATCTTATTTTACGAAACTTTCTATATTTCAGCTGATCCTTGTGGCAGTAAACCATGTTTAAATGATGGGGTGTGCATAAATGAAGGAACTTCTTTCAAATGTATATGTAAGACAGCTTACAGTGGGTATGTCTGTTCTGTAGGTAGGTTCCTAATTCATCCATGTTAATTATTACTAAATTTTATACTGTCAAATTAATTGATATTTGTATAATATTCTAAACACAAATTCTCATTTTTATCGTAAACGATATGACCATCTTTATTCACGATGTCACTCGTAAATTATGTACTCAATCGTTTTTAAAGATACAAATCGTAAATGATATGATAAGTCTTTATTAGGGACTGTAATCCTAAATGATATAATGGGTCTTTATTTAAGACGTCAATCGTGAATATCAGTCATTATTAAAAACATCAATCGTAAATGCTACGATGAGTCTTTATTAACGACGACGATTGTAAATGATATGATGAATGTTCATTAAGGATCTCAATCGTAAATTATATAATCAGACTTTATCAAAAAGCCTATCGTCAAAACAGTGGTCTTTATTGAAGACGCCTATTGTAAACGGTATGATATAATTTCAGTTGATCCATGTAGTAGCTCACCATGTCTTTATGGAGGCAAATGTTCTAACCAAGGAACGAACTATATATGTCAGTGTCAGCTGGGATACACGGGAAACGATTGTTCTACAGGTATTTATTCAAAATCGATAACTGGCCTACCAACAGTATGTACACATTTACTATTCTACACAGATGGATGAATGGGTATATATAATAATCGATTAAGTAAACAAAAGATGGAATTGATATGACTCTTTATTTTGTACGACAATTGTTTCGACCCATCCTGCAACTGTCCTTTATGGGTGGGATGATGTGCATCATATTCTGCTGCATCAATTTTGCATTGTGTATATATATATATATATATATATATATATATATATATATCCATCCATCTGCGTATATACATATATACATTCATACATACATACGTACAGACAGACAGACAGACAGACAGACAGATAGATAGCTAGATAAAGAGGACAGAGCGATAGAAAGATAGGTAGATACATACATACACACACGCACATACATACATACATACATACATACACACACATGCATACACACACACACACACACACACACACACACACACATATATATATATATATATATATATATATATATATATATATATAGCAT
>NC_068983.1:45865917-45871149 GCF_001194135.2 Octopus bimaculoides
ATATATATATATATATATATATATATATATATATATATATATATAGCATTTATACATCTATATCGCATTTATACATCTATATCGCATTTGATGTACACAGATACACAGTAGAAAAATACAAGCTACTTACAGATTCTTGCTTTGGAACTTCAGGTATAGGCAGGTTTTATAGAAACCTTGTGTCTCCAACCAATCTTCAGCCTGTGTACACTGATATTTTACTGTCACTGGCTGGAGTACTTCTTTTGTTGACCTTACACTAATGGAACAGTAAACTATATACATGTGTGAGTATACACGTGTGAATGTATGTATGCAGTCATGCATGTATGCATGTATGTATGTATATAATATATATATAATTTCTTTTGCTAGGGTAGGCCGGTTTATGGGATTTCCCGGGGTTTCCCCTTTCCATAAAGGGTTTAATTTTATGGCGTATCGTTAGCCCTTTGTTTACGTTCGTAACTAGGTCTTTCCCTACTCCATAATTTGAAGAGGCCTTAGGCCAACAAGTTTTGGAGTCTGACGATACGCCGTAAAGTGAAACCCTTTATTGACGGGAAACCCAGAGTAATCCCATAAACTGGCCTTCCCCAGTAAAAAATCATACTGCTCTAGATCTAAGAGTGTGCTTCTCCGGATTTATGTTTTCTACAAACGATATATATACATGGTGGTTGTCTACTCCTTATGCAGAGTTTGACCACTTCCTGTACGTACACCCTAGAACAATCATGGCATCTGATGTCGCTTTTTAAACCAGACAATGTTTTGAAAGGACACCCACATAGATTGCATATCTGATTTGGACCACCAAGCACTGCAGATAAGTTCCGATCTTTGTGGGCCTTAAAATGTCTTTTGAGGCCTCTGTTAGATTTTCAAACCTTCTGGCATACATTGCATTGAAAGGTTTGCACAGACATATAGGCAGAATAGTTGGTGGAGGTTCGTTTTCCATGGGTGCGCAAATGAGATTTAAGCCCAGCAAAAGACAGGCATGGTCTGTCACAAACTGTGCACACAAAAACGTCATTGTCATTCACCTTCTAGATCGTAACATTCTTCCTTAAATCTCTCTACAGTCTTGCACGTCAGTAGAAATGTTAGTTTCTGATTCGATAACATCATTTCCACGTTTTTTCTTGCTCGGAATATAATCGTTATATCATTTTTTCTAACACCACAAGAATGTAGCAAAAACAATCAATCAATCAATAAATGCATAAATAAACGAACTCCGACATATTTATTAATATTTGGGTACATAAAAATTTCATGCAAACTTTTTTTTTCAGTTGATCCATGCAGCAGCAACCCTTGTCATAATGGAGGTATTTGTTCTAACGTAAATACAAGTTTTTCTTGTCAGTGTCAACCAGGGTACAGAGGAAATGATTGTTCGATAGGTATTTATATAGTCACAGTTACTAAAACTCCTTTTTCAAAAGTGATGCATCAATCTGTCTGTTTATGTAATCTAGCTCTCTACCTGTCTATCAAAATGGATAAAGGTCCTTCCCCAGCTATAGGCTCATATAGCTGGTTTCCCGGATTTTCTGGCATTTTTATTTCCTCGCTAGACGAGGCCTTGTTCCGTAGTTAGAATTATTTATTTTTGTCAGCTGAATAGACTGAAAATATGTGAAATGAAAGGTTTTGCTCAAGAACATAATGCATCGCCTTGTCCAGGAATCGAAACCGCTATCTTACGATCATGAACACTACATCCTAACTATTATTCACGCCTACGCATACAAGCATGCGCGCGCACACACACACAAACATTTGTTATTTGGTTTTATTATGTCTTTATGTATAACATTATCTGTCTATCTATTGATGTCTGCCTGTCTGTCTATGTATCTGTCTGTCTATGTATCTGCCTGTCTATGTATTTGTCTATGTATATATATATATATATATATGCATGTATGCTTCTCAGCGTGTTATGCTCGTGTGAGCACGTATGATTTTGTGTGTTTGTGCGTGTATGACTCTTTGTGTATCGGGTACACTCAGTTATCTGAAAGTGTTTAAAACCGAGCTAAACGCTTTAAAGCTTGTAGGTTCCTTGCAGTACAGCGTTCATATTCGATGATTATGACACACATCTTGTGTGTCTTAATCTAAATGTACCACAGAATTAACAAGTTCCGATTTCCTTTTTAATATGTTGGGGCCTATACACGAATCAAACTCTTCTAACATGTAGGCATGATGGAAATCAAAACTTTATCTTATAGTTCTCAATTGAAAGACTACTAGCAAAGAATATAATATGTGTGTGTGTATGCATGCCTCTCTCTTAATCTTTCTCCCCCTTCTCTCTCTCTCTCTCTCTCTCTCTCTCTCCCTCTCTCTTTATCCCTGAATACATACAAATATATTTAAGAGCACACCTATTGATGCAAGCCTGATGAAGTGTCATTCACGTATGTAAAACCGAAAATGTTTCGTCACATTTCGCATGTATTTTTCCCGTACAATGGCGTTAAAAAAAAAAAGAGTGATACAGAAATAATTGTAACTGATCATCAAAGATGTGATAAATTCTTTAACTTCTTATTTGTATTATAATTTGCTCTTCGCTATGTAACACCTGAGTTTTCTACACCATAACAACTTTCATTTTACTTAAGACTACAATTCTAGAGGATAAATAGCCGCAAACTCGAGTTGAGTACTGCATTGGAAATACATACATACATACATACATATATGCATGCATGCATACACATACATAAACATACATAAATGCATACATGCATACATATACATACGATGTCTGATCAATAAGTATCCGGATTGTTGCCAAAGTAACGAAGTTAAAGCACGCAGAGTAAGGCCGCTCGGCAAAAATTGACCTCAAACTCTGCTGTGCATGCGCAATAAATTTTAACGTCTCTAACTCACTTCTGCTGTTTACAGCAGTGCTTGGAAGGAACGCGTGTAGTATGTGATCGTCGCACTGATCATGACAGAGAAAGTTGTTTTGGCGATACCTACTCAGAGGCCTACACAAAATTGTAGAAGGTGTACGGGGAGGAAGTGCATGAGCCATTCACAAGTGTATGAGTGGTTCAGATTTTTTCAAGATGGCCGAAAAAATATCGATACTGACGAAACGTTCTGGGAGACTTGCAGCCAGCAGAATTGAGAAAAACATCGCAGATGTGCGTGCAGATGTGCGTGCAGCTGTGAGGGGAAACCGTCGAATCACCATCCATGAGTTATCAGAGGATGTGCAGATTAGTTACGGTTCAGTTCAGTCCATTATCACTGAAGATTTGGGTATGAGACGCGTGTCTGCCAAGTGTGTGCCAAAATTGCTTTCAGCTGATCAAAAAGACACTCGTGTTTCAGTTGCACAAGATCTCGTTGATGATGTCGAGAACGACGAAAACTTTTGAAAACTTTGCGTAGGTCTCTGAGCAAGTATCGCCAAGCTTTGATGCAGATTGTCTGCTCAACAATCTCTGTCATGGGTAATGCGACGATCACACGCTACATACCTTACTTCTAAGCACTGCTGTAAACAGCGGAAGTGAGCTAGAATGTTAAAACTTAGTGCGTATGCACAGTAGAGTTCAAGGTCAGTCAGTGTCAAGCGGCTTTACTCTGCCTGCTTTAGTTTTGTTACTATAACAACAGTCTAGATACTTATTGATCAGATTACGTATATATATATTAATTAGATAAAGATAGTTATGGTCGGTCTATGGAATGACCCAGCGTAGTAAAGAACTCACTCGACCCGAAGAACATCGTAAATTCTAGGACAGATATCTTTGGACCCTGCTTACACTTCAGGAGAGATTTCAAATGAATTTTGTTAGAACGTGGTGTTGACTTATTAAAACATCTAATACAATAATCCGTAGACTATCCTGGGTGTTACATTCCACCAAACCCCCACCTCACCCGCGTTAGGTGAAAATCCGCGAAGCAGAAACAGTACTGTATATATTTTTCTTCATTATTTTTATAATTTATATATATTTATTTTATTATAAACGCAAAGCAACACTGCAGAGGAATCGACGTAAGCTTAAATAATAAACCGCGATAGGTGAACCGAGATAGGTGAACCGCGATAGGTGAACCGCGATATGGCGAGGGATTACTGTATACTTTATATTATATTATTGTTGCATAACGAAATGCCACGTATCTACAAGTCATTAATTCCTACCGTAGTCCTGAGACCAACAAGCCAATTACGGAAAATGGTCTAAAGAGACAATCCCTTGCGCTTAAATCTTCTCCTTTGTCCCTGTGTACAACAACTAGCCATGAAGTTTTTTCCTCCCCCACTTCGAAGAGAGGTTATAGGCCACTGGCCATTAGGATCCCGTTATTCAATGTCTTTTAACTGTTGTATATTAAACTTATATTAAAACTCCATTTCATATTCAATTTTTGTTTGTAGTTGATCCATGCTCTAGTATCCCATGTTTGAACGGTGCAACATGCGTCAATCAAGAATCAGCATATATGTGCCAATGCCCAGCAGGATTCAAAGGAAGAGATTGTTCGATCGGTACGAGAAATTTGTCAAAAATGTCAAAAAAGTTTGTAGAATTATTAGTGTATTAATATCACCATCGAGCTAATGCAATTCTACCCTGTGCATATATTTTATCGTTCAACTTCTACTTATTTTAATCAAAGGACTGCGACTAAGGGTATCGAGGAATAAATCAACCCTAGTGTTTTTTTTCTTTTTTTTTTTTTGTTATTTTTTTAAATTCTCGTACTTATACTTTCTGCCTCTTTGGAGAAGTGCTATGTTACAGGAACGTAAATTAACTGATACCGGTCGTACTGGGCAGTGCCAACCAGAGACTCAAACATACACACACACATACACTGTCATACACACACGTATATATACATGTGTGTGTGTGTATATATATATAAATGACATCCATACAGTTGCAATTTACCAAATTCCTTCACACGGCAATGATCTTCCCAGGACTATAGTAGAGATACTTGTCGAAGGCGCTGTGCAGCAGGACTGAACCTGCGACGAACGAATATTCATATCAACCTCTAAAATACATCAGATATACATAGTTTTTTCAGCTATAAATTTCCGTATTACATAATATTCTTTTCTACTCTTGGCACAAGGCCCGAAATTTTGGAGGAGGGGGCCAGTCGATTAGACCGACCCAGTACGCAACTGCTACTTAATCTATCGACCCCGAATGGAAGAAAGGC
>NC_068983.1:45871159-45875624 GCF_001194135.2 Octopus bimaculoides
CTACTTAATCTATCGACCCCGAATGGAAGAAAGGCAAAATCGACCACGGTGGAATTTGAACTCAGAACACAAAAACGGACGAAATACCTCTAAGCAATTTTTCGGCGTGCTAACGTTTCTGCCAGCTCGCCACCTTACATATTTGATAATATTAAATGGTAACTAAGGTAGCGAGCTGGCAGAAACGTTAGCATGCCGGGTGAAATACTTAGCGATATTTCGTCCGTCTTTGTGTTCTGAGTTCAAATTCCGCCGAGGTCGACTTTGTCATGCATCATTTCGGGATCGATAAATTAAGTACCAATTGCGTTCAGGGGTCGATTTAATGGACTGGCCTCTTCTCCATAAATTTCGGGCCTTGTACCTAGAGAAGAAAAGAATATTAAATGGTAACTGAAATATTTCAAAGAGTTTAGTAGGCTGCGCTTTTCGAAACATCAGTGTTGTAAAGGAATTTCTGAAAAACATTCTTTATTTTAAATTGTTTTAGTTGATCCATGCAGCAGTCAGCCATGTCACAATGGAGCCGTGTGTATGAACAAGGGACGTAACTACAGTTGTCAATGTTTACCGGGATACAGAGGGTTCAATTGTTCCATAGGTAAGACAACATTATTCAGCAAAGAAACCAAAAACAAACTCATGAGGAATAAATGTAATGCGTATCTTGGCTTCCCTTCCCCTATCAACAGCGTAAATCAACTGCTAATATACAGCAGTCATAAACTAAACTAGCGCCGTGATAGGCAGCATAATTTGAGTGTACGTGCTTATGTTGGCCCGTCATTAGTAAAACAATATCTATAGCATAAATATATGTTTATATTCTTGTTTGCCTCGTGTGAGTTTTATAACGTTTACATTTATTTAAGTTCTGATTTACGCTGTGTTGGCCGTAAAATAAATATCATATCATGTGGTGTGTGTGTGTGAATGCTTATGTATGTGTGTTTGTCTGAGTTTCTGTGTATGTGTGTGCATGTGTCTACGTGTAGACGTAACTGAAATCACTTCAGCGTCGTTCTGTTATAATTTTAGTGGATCCGTGCAGCAGTAATCCCTGTCAGAATAATGGACAATGTTCAAACAGGGACTCAGATTTTGTATGTCAATGTCTGCCCGGCTACAGAGGAGTTGATTGTTCCATAAGTAAGTTGAACATGTTACCTTTATTCTTATTGGCATACTTAAATGACTCTTTATACCACCCCGTCGTTGTATTTTAGATTAATGGACGTATCCAAGCTGATCGGCTTCTCGCCCGAAGCAGATACAGCATGTTATTTTGATGAGAGCTTCGTTAAATTGCAATGATAAGTTCTAATCTCTTAGTAATGCTCATATATACATACATACCCTTTTACTCTTTTACTTGTTTCAGTCATTTGACTGCGGCCATGCTGGAGCACCGCCTTTAGTCGAGCAAATCGACCCCAGGACTTATTCTTTGTAAGCCTAGTACTTATTCTATCGGTATCTTTTTGCCGAAGCACTAGGTTACGGGGACGTAAACACACCAGCATCGGTTGTCAAGCGATGGTAGGGGGACAAACACAGACACACAAACACATATACATATGCATATATATACATATATACGAAGGGCTTCTTTCAGTTTCCGTCTACCAAATCCACTCACAAGGCTTTGGTCGGCCCGAGGCTATAGTAGAAGACACTTGCCCAAGGTGTCACGCAGTGGGACTGAACCCGGAACCATGTGGTTGGTAAGCAAGCTACTTACATATATATATATATAACTATCTATTTAACTATCTACATACATACATACATACATACATACCTATTCAACCTGTGCCAGACTTACTAAGAGGGAAATTTATCCTCAAACCTCTTCATCTTCTGCAGACTCTTGATAATCAACATCCTGTGACTCTCTTGTAAATCTGAAAAATACTCACCTCCTTGCAGAATTGCTGTAAGTTGGTGGCGTTCGGTGAAAATGGTGGACACCAAATCATATATATTATGTTATTATAGTTCAAACTATATTATATAATATAATTCAAACTATATTACAGCTGTCTTTACTTTCATAAAATTTCTTCATTGATGGCATATGTACCAATGCACCAATCCGCTATTTTCCCACTTTGAAAATAACGCTTATATATTCCAGTAACAAAACTAATATATATTACATACTTGTTAAAAGATGCTTGTTTTTCCCACTTTCATATTTCCTGTATATATTTCATATCCTAGATATCTCCATTTTTCCATACAACAATCTCTTAAATTTTGTGTCTACTATACCATTCTATGTGTACTATACTAGATTATATACCTATACCAATTCAATGAATAACTTTCTCTACCAATTATACACTTTATCATCCTGTTTTCTTTTTTATTCTTTGTTAAATACTAATTTATATTTTGATACAATCTGATTAAACTGGCGCTAAATATTGGTTTCGAATTTTGGCACAAGGCCAGCAAGTTCGGGGGAATGGGTATGTCAATTACATCGGCCCCAGTGCTCAACTGGTTGTTATTTTATGGACTCTGAAAGCATGAAGAGCAAAGCCGACCTCGGTGGCATTTGAACTCAGACGGACGAAATGCGGCTAAGGAGTTTTGCCCGGAGTGCTAACGATTCTGCTACCCCACTGCTTTACTGACGCTAAATATTAACCAGTTCACATGATGAACGAAATGCAATTTACTTGGAGATTCAGCTAATTAACATAACTTCCATAATAAAAACAACACCACGAACTGAACTATTTTCTGTAAATTCCTTTTCTGGTTTGTTTATCTACAGCGGATCCCTGCAGCAGCAGTCCATGTACTAATAATGGAGATTGTTCAAATCAAGGAGATGATTATAAGTGCAAATGTCTTCCTGGTTATCGGGGAAAGAATTGCTCTATAGGTTCGTAATTTTTTCATATGAACACACAGTCATAAACACACGAACGCACGCGCGCACACACATACATACACATACACGCAGACTCACACACACATACAGACGCACAGGCATTTGAAAGCATACATTCGATAGAGAAATTAGAATGGGCGAAAGAGAGAGATGTAGTGGGGAAAGCGATGATAAGACATTTGTTCGTCGTATCTTGTTGGGTGCAATGCAAACGAAAGGAAAATGTACAGGCAACCGCAGTTAAAGTTGTCGAAATAGACAGAACGAGGTACAATTTAAAAAGTATGGGAGGGCATGATTATTCGCTACCCACCGAAAAATTCAAACAATTGAAATTTGGCGCAATAACATGAAGTGACACCAATTATATAATACTTAACAGGTCTTTGGCAAAAATCATACGCATATCAAGATCTTTGGAAAGTCAAGTAAAAACGAGTAAGATTGAATAACCGCAAAACAAAAATTGTTCTCTAAGAGTAGTGTGTGATGGCCGGAACGAATCAATATATCGAAGATAGAACAAGAACGCGTCCGAAATTATAGCAATAATAACTAAGAATTTTCGGTAGAGAGAAATGGATATATATATATATCAAGCTTTCGGTGGAATGGGAACACAAATACAATATTTAAAAGTATGTTCGCTTCATAACAATAACTTAGATAACTTCTAGAATCTCTTAAGTTATTTTTAAGTCAAGTTTTGTGATACCATGGCACATTCCAGTAGAGAGTCATCGTTGAATGGGATGTATCCAGATATACGTGGCTTATCTGGTATCCCTTGAAGAAATTTGCCCAGATTTCGCTCAATAGTTCACAATTTTTTTTTATTCTTGCCTTGAAATAAGATAAAATACTTCTCACTAAAGTATAAGGGGCATTCCATGGATTATCGGTGCGACCTATGTTTATGTGACTTGCCTACGGGCGCACACTCACGAAATCATACACACACAAATTTTACGCACGCGCGTGCGTGTGTGTCAATGTGTGTGTGTAGAGAGAGAGAGAGAAAGGGATGAGACAGATGTATAGAATATACATACACACATTCATACATACATACATACATACATACATACATACATACATACATACATACAAAACACGTTGCAATGTATTTTGTAACGCTGGGATTTGGTTTCATTTTAGATGTCAAGCTGGAATAATAATCCGAACCATATTTAATTCAGAGTAATTTCTTATACAATAATGTTTCGTAGGTAAACGATTGTTTTAACGTATAATATGATATCCCATTACCAATATTTTCTTAATAGTTTTCAACATGTTTTACATATCTAACTCGACTATGTTACCTCTTTCTTTTATAATAAACAAGATCCATAAATGAATAAATGTATACCACAAATTCATAATTAATCAACGGATCGTTTGTATCTATCTATCTATCTATCTATTCTATCTATCTATCTAACTATCTATCTATCTATCTGTATGTCTGTCTATCTATCTATCTATCTATCTATCTATCATCATGGACGGACGGTAGACACATCGGCTCCCATGTAAGTTGCATTTTTCACCTCTTAA
>NC_068983.1:45877258-45883720 GCF_001194135.2 Octopus bimaculoides
TATATACATATATCTGTCTATCTATCTAACTATCTATCTATCTATCTATCTATCTGTCTATCTATCTATCTATCTATCTATCGATCGATCGATCTATCTATTATGTATGCATTTGTAGTTGATCCATGTAGCAGTGATCCTTGTGAAAATGGAGGAACGTGTACAAATAATAACACAGATTTCATATGCCAGTGTCCACCGGGATTTCAAGGAACTAACTGCGCCCTTGGTAGGTTCAGTTTTTGTGTCATCTTTTTAATATAACTAATTCAAAGTATTTCTGATGAATTTCCTTATAATATATTTGTTGTTCGTACAGGTTTGTAGAGGTAAGAGTAGTCTTCAAGTGAGCAAAACCTGTAGCCCGGTTTCAGTTCTTTGTTGAACATCACTGCAAATCATTGTATTCCTCTTCCTTTTACTTAACAAATAACTTGTACCTTGGTTTCATAAATAAAACCAATACACCATCCGTATTATATATAAAAATATCCATATATCGTATACGAATAGGTAGGTTAAATAATTAGTATAGGCAGCAGACAACCAATTTACATGTCAAAGAATTGGCACTATATGCCTGCAATTTTGGTACATCTATGGTGAATACTTTTAATTTTCAACAGTACAGGTATAATAGATATTTACAGCAGAATGTTAGACTTTAACACTAAACAAATGACAATTCTATTTAAATCAAGCTGTTGATATAGAGAGGCCAAAAAGAAATAGAATATAGGAACAGAATTTATCCATTATTCCTATTATCACATAATCAAGACCCAACGACAGTGTAGTGATATGAAACTATAAATTTCATACCATCTGCTTTACATTTACCTGAAATAAAGAAACATAGCTATGTTGGTGATGTCTAGATTGCGAGCTGGCAGAATTGTAGAGCATTGGAAAATGCTTAATAATGTTTCTGCGGCTCTTAACGTCCTCAGTTCAAATTCTGCTGAGATCAACTTTGCCTTTCATCCTTTTAGGGTCGATGAATTAAATACCAGTTGAACATTGGAGTCGATGTAATCGATTATACCCTACTCCTAAAATTGCTGGCCTTGTACTGAAATTTGAAAATTTCTATTAAGCGGCAAGAGACATTGTCGTACATTTACGGTCGCTGACTTAACGCTACTTCATAGAATCAAATATTATTGTTTATAGAAAATAAAACAAAGGTTAATATAACAGTCTATATGTGTATTTTAAATGAATATTATAACCCGCCACCCGCTTGCTTGTTTCAGTACACAATCTCAAAATTAAAGCTTCAAAATTGTGAATGCTAAAGATTTGCAATCTATTTCCAGTTGAGCCATGCAGCAGCAGACCCTGTAAGAATAAGGGGATATGTTCGAACCACGGAACAAATTATACGTGCCAGTGCTTACCAGGATTTAGAGGCGATAATTGTGATATAGGTAGGAAAACTATGTCAACTTTGCTTGTTAACCACTAATAAATATAGAATTACAAATATATTTTACGATATTTTCCTGTTACATCTTTCAATGCTCTTAAAAACATTTTGCATAGGTAGATTTTCTAATGGACAAGACTTGGAATACGGCATGATATTAGCTTTTTAAAGAGCCAATCATACATATACTATCATCTATACAGTTCATTGAATTTTAAAAAAAAACAAGCAAACACACTGTTACCTTAATGGCCCATTTCAGCCGTATATCAATAGAATATACGGTATAAGCTGTGACTACATTGTATATTGGTTAGTGAATCGCTAGCTTATAGTAAGTACTGAAGTGCTTTGTTATGAATGCAGCTTTATAAATGAGACATTCCATCTGGAAATAACTTTCCTATAGTCTACTTTCAGAACACGAAAAACACTTTAATGCATTTATGATTCGGCAAATGATAGTGGTCTCATGCAGTCCAAGACAGACGCTTCTACAATTTCTCGTTGAACATTTCTGCGTAAATGATTTGTTTGTAGTGATCTCATGTGCTGCACACTAGCTCATTCCCTCCATCAAATCAGCGTAGCTTGAATATATGCATGTTGTGCCAGATGTCAGGTGTCGAAGTGATAACAGAGCAACGTGAGATGAAGCGTTTTGCTCAAGAACACAAAGCACCACTCGACCCAGATATTGAAATCACGATCTCGCGATCGTGAGTATAACACTCTGACCACTAGGCCATGCACTTTGACGATTCAACAAATAACATCTACATACCCCCCCCCCCATAATATATTGTGATCCATTCACTTGTAAGCACCTACTAATTTGGCAAAGAATAGCAGAAACAGGAAAAGGCTGCAATGAATTTGTTATACTATTTCATTAAGTCTCATATTTTGTGAGTTTATATCTTGTAATATTGATAAAATAAATTCAGGTAATATGCTGTGGGTTGTATCAATTTCACTAACACAGCTATAGTGTGTATCTCCCCGGGGAGTTCTTGAATTTTCCCCATCCCACTCCCTGTATACAGGCTTATACAGCAAACTCAAAAGTGCCGTCCATTCAAAGCGTCACCCGAGACAGATCTCCTTTGTCATCCACCTGGCTACGATAATAGCGAATTTAGCGTACCTTTCTACTGGAAATTAGTAATTAAATGCCAATGTATAAAAATTACAAAGAAATCTAACAAGTCTTCAGTTCTTTTTGAATCAGTTATAAATTACATAATTAAAGTAACCAATATATTTACCTATTATAAATATTATTTTTGTGGCATATATAGCGGCGAGCTGACAGGATCGTTAACACGCTGGACGAAAATGCTTAGCGGTCTTTCGCCCGTTGCTACGTTCTGAGTTCGAATTACGCTGAGGTCGACTTTGCCTTTCATCCTTTCGAGGTCGATAAATTAAGTTCCAGTTACGCACTGGGATCGATGTAATCGTTTATCTCCCTCCCCCAAATTTCAGACCTTGTGCCTATAGTAGAAGGGATGATTATTATCATTATTATTATTATTATTATTATTATTATTATTTTGTGGTATATTTCTAGTCGATCCATGTAGCAGTGGGCCATGTAATAATGGAGGAAACTGTTCAAATCAAGGATCGACATACCAATGCAACTGCCTTCCGGGATTTACAGGACAAGAATGCGAAATAGGTTCGTTCACAAACAAAACTTCTCAGTTTATATTACAGCACACAAGGGGTGCCGAAAATTTCCTGGCTTTGGGTAAAAGAAAATATAAATGGATCAGTTAATTATGATTTTATTCGACATATTTCTCCTCTCAGATTCACGTACTTATCGCAGCGAACCTTCAGTTCTTTTAAGTCCTACAAACAAACGCGAAAGGTTGGGCTTTCAATCAGGCCTTCCACAATACCGTTAAAGCCACGAATTTTTCAGCACCCCCTCCTGTATATTAGAATAATACCATATACAAACCAAGATTTCCCAGAGTCCTGAAAGCCTAATTATAATAATTGATGATTAACGGAGATCATCAATATTGCGGTTAGAGGTTCTCATTGATATCAATATTCTCCCGTGAAAAAAAAATCAACAATGTAAAGAGATATACTCAATGGATTATAGATACAAGTCAAAATGCCTTGTGTTTTTGCATGTCAAGTGATTATATTTGAAATTGTTTTGGTTCTTATTGTTAATGGATTCAATCAATGGATTGCGGCCAGACTGGAGTACCACCATAACCCTTTGTCTCTCCAAAACATTTTCATCAATTTGTCCGAAATGTTCATGTTTCTTTCAAACTTTAAGTCATCTTTTGTTTCATATGTTCCAAGTAATATAAAACTCTTCTTTTATAAGTCTCAAGTTACTTTTGTGGTTTTAAAGAAACTGGGAATGTGTATCACATATGATGCATGAATGTCAGAAAAATATGCCTTGTGCATCACGTGTCATACACAATACAGGTTGAAGGATTTTGAACGATCATATCGACCCCAGTACTTTTTTCGGACCCAAGTACTTTTACATGCTAAGTCTTTTGCGGAATATCACTGGTGTTTTATACCGGGACACGCTCGCACATACACACACACACACACGTTTCTGTATTTTCCGTGTACCAAATACTACTGAAGGCTGTGGTAGAAGACATGAAGGTCTTGCTCTATGATATGAAACCCAGAATCATGAGTTCAGAACAAACACCTTAATTACACTATTATGCCGGATTCAGATGCTAAAATCATGGCGGTACATTCAAAGTACAGTATTAGCCATTCAAACAAATAAGCGTCCTTGCATACACGCATACAGACATACGTATATACATACATTCACGCATACATGTATAAATAGCTTTTAGTCAAAAAATCGAACCATGTACTTATTGTTAAGTTTGGTACATATTCTATTCCATTGGTTACTTTGCCGAACCGCTATGTTACAGGGGCATGAACAAACCAATACCGGTCGGTAAGTGTTAGTCGGGGAATAACACAGAAGAAAAGATACACACATACACACAGACACACATGTATTTTTTCTGCGTTAATCTTCCACTAACGCCTACCAACCGGTATTGGTTTGTTTATACCCCTGTAGGCGGTTCAGCAAAGAGACTAATAGAATAGAATAAGTACCAAACTTTAAAACAAGTACAGGCATTGATTTTCTCAACTAAAATCTTCAAGTCGGTGCTCCAGTATGACCACATTCCAATGACTGAAACAAATAAAGGATATAAGCTTTATTATTAAGTATCTGCGTATATATATGTATATTTCAGTTGATCCTTGCAGCAGTAATCCATGCAAAAACGGAGGTGAATGCATGAAGCAAGGAAAGAACTTCAGCTGTGATTGTGAACCAGGATATAGAGGATATGATTGCTCAATAGGTTTGAAACTTTTTTTTATTTAAATTTAAATAATGATTATTTTTATAGGTTTGAGTAGATGAAAAACAATTAGGAAACTGAAAAAAAATATTAGTTTGCATACATATTCTTCCACGTTTATTAACGAGTGAAACTTTTAAATGAAAAAATGTATCAACTGAGATTTAGTACAAAATATTGACTCCCTACTTTAATGCATTCTGGTTCCATCAATGGAAACAAAGCAGTCATTATATGTGGGCAGACTACTAAACTAACTACTGACGAAAAATCCACAGCATAAGCCTATTGTATTTATATAAATACTTATAGACATTCATACTGGACTCTCTCTCTCTCTACCATCCTCCTTCTCTCCCTCTCCCCACTCTCTCTCCTTCTTTCTCTTTCTGTCTTAGCAACACAGCTTCAGAGAAAAAAATCGCCACCAGACATATGGAGAAAATGTAATGGTGTTGGTGCTGGTGCCTTGGTTTGCTGAACAACCTACACGATGAATATTATTATTATAGAGGGCATGGTTTGTTCAGAGCTAGTCCCACTCCTTCGTAGTTATGAGGAAACACAATTTTAAAAGGGAAATATTTCCTTCGAACTGTGAAACTATTGAAGCTGTAAATAATTGTTGAAAACACAAAGGTACATGCATTTTCTACACTAGAGTACTGTTCATATATCTAGTAAAAAATATAGCTGTTACATATATAAGCATGCTTGTCGGCATATGGAGAGGCCATCCCATTTACACATAAATATTTGACTTACTGAAAGATTACATCCACTAGAATCATTACGTGCTGATTCCTCCAAATATGTCTGCTATAGTGGTTATAGATTTTTGTTTATCAAGCTGTGAGCATAAGTTTCTATCGAGGTAAACATCTAGTTATTTATAAATATATAAACGATCGGGATTAAGGTAAAATAAGAAAATACTTAAGTAGCACATATAAAGAACTACGATTTATCATTGATGTGACTATTAGTATAATGAGAGTTAACTTTCTAGACGTTGCCTTTGATGTTAAGCTATATAAATATAAATCAGATAATAAACGAAATGAAAATATCATTTTCATCAGTAAATACTTCAATCCACTATCCACACATTAATCTCAACAACTTAGTCAGCAGTATTAACGGAAGGACCTCCGACCCTCAGAAAAAGAACAATGGAATAATCCTTTAGAAGAAATTAAAGAACTCGCGAAGGAATAATTGGTTTACAGTAAACATTTTGCTTAATCCGAAATCTACACTGTGCTCAAGTAGCGAAACTAAAAACACAAAAATATTAACCGTTACATATTCTTCTTGAAACTTTAAACCAAGTTTGCTAAGAAGTTCTTAAATTTGAATTGTAAATATTTTGCTACGATTCATAAACAATCCAAAATATTTAAGTGACAAAACTTAAGAATTAGTGACAATTGCCTCATCTTCATGGGGTACACCAATGTAGGCAAGTCAACCAACAGGCAACTTAAGCAACTTAATAAAGTCAAGAATGTAGACTCCACTTTGGTTGTGGACAGTTATGCGAAAGTTGCAGTCAATCAAAATAAGCGTGGACATCTTATGCAAAGCTGAATCTTACCAACAACAGTGTATATGTAATATATATGTATATATATA
>NC_068983.1:45884046-45886604 GCF_001194135.2 Octopus bimaculoides
ATATATATATATATATATATATATATACGTCGTTTATGCATCTACTTGAATGTGTTGTTTAGGGTTAGAAATGTAGGTGTGTATCTCTGAAGTATAACTTTTCTGAACAACCGATTTTTCTTCATTCAGTGCCTCTGTTTTCCAAAATGTAAAAAGAAACTCCGTCAAATGTGAATTTTATCGAAATAATTTTTTTGTTTTTCAGTCGATCCATGTAGTAGTGATCCATGCGAAAATGATGGAAAATGTACAAACGCCGGCCACAATTTCACATGTAATTGTAATCAAGGTTTCAGAGGAACAGTTTGTTCTATAAGTAAGAAATAAGATTTAGTTTCCTGCTTGCTAACTTAGGTTCACTTTGTGTTATCTCTTTAATCTTATTTTTTCCTATATAAAAGTATATTAACTTAATGTTTTTTATTTGTTTTTGCATTTTCTGTTTATTTCAGTTGATCCATGTGGTATTAAACCGTGTCAAAATGGAGCGCTATGTTCAAACAAAGGATCGAACTTTACATGTCATTGTCTACCAGGGTTTGTAGGAGAAACATGCGAAATATGTAAGCGTCAAATTGCAGACCTTGTTTAACACGATTTTCGTTTGTTAAGGTTATATGTCTGTGCTCTCAGCACTGTTTGTATACCTGAGAGGATTTCTCTAATCCACGTTAAGTGAGATATAAAGATTACCGTTCGATATTAATACTGCTTCCGTCGCTAGCAGTTATCTTTTAATAAGCTTGCTGGTTATTTACGACATAAGAGACTCAAAAGTCACAGTTATTCTACATATCGTTGGCAGTGAGATCTGGCTGGTATGCGCGAGAGGACGCCTGCCAATAAGGAAGCGTGATGTGACAGTTCTGGCGCCCATGCCAGACGGTTTTTGTCTGCTGACCAATGCCTTGTGAATGAATTTGTTAGACGAAAATTATGTGACCTATTGTTCAACTAAAAGCCTTCAGGGCGGTGTCTTAACATGGCCGCAGTCCAGTGACTGAATCAAAGATGGAAGATAGAAGTTTGATATTTTTTAGTGTATTTAATCAACGTTTCTCTCTTCACTTCTTTTCTTCACTGTTAAAAGAAAAAAATTGGCCTTTAATTTTCATTTTCAACTAACTTCAGACTAACTAGTTTTAATATTTCTAGTTATGCCGTGCTGGATATTTCAGATCGAGAGTGAAATGATATTATCCGTGACTACTGAAAAATTTAGTAAAAGAATTATATGGAAATAATGTATGCTTTTTTCATCACTTGATAATGATTTCTCGAAATAAGGAGGAAACAAAAGCGATTCTCTCCCCTTAAGTAGTACTCTTCTTCCTTCTCTCTCTCTCTCTCTCTCTCTGCTCTCTCTCTCTGTCTCTTCTCTCTCCTCTCTTCTAATTCCTCTCTCCTTTCTCACCTCTCTCTTCTCTCTCTCCTATCTCTCTCTCTCTCTCTCTCTCTCTCTCTCTCTCTCTCTCTCTCTCTCTCTCTCTCTCCCAGCAGTAGTAGTTCCCAGTCAGCCAACCATATATTTATTGATATATTTAAAATAATTATTCATATGACAATTGCTTTATATTAATATGTTCTTTGATGTCGCAGTTCACTTTATTTTCTCATATTTTGCAGACGATCCTTGCAGTAGTGATCCTTGCCAAAATGAAGGAATTTGCACAAATGAAAACTCAACCTTTAGCTGCTTGTGCATGCCTGGATATACGAAATCAGATTGTTCCGTTGGTATGAAAATTGTATATATAATTTAATTCATAAATACTTAGGCTAATTAGCGCATTGTGTAACCGGCACTCCACCGGTTACAACGGCAGGGGTTCCAGTTGATCCGATCAACAGAACAGCCTGCTCGTAAGATTAACATACCAATAGCTGAGCATTCCACATACACGAGTACCCTTAACGTAGTTCTCAGAGTGCTTCAGCAAGACACAGAACGTGTTAAGGCTAGCCCTTTGAATGCTAGGTACAACTCATTTTTGCCAACTGAATTGATTGGAGAAACGTGAAATAAAATGTCAGGCTCAGAGACACGATATGTCGACGGAAATCGAACTAAGACTTTACCATTGTAAGCTGAATACCTTAACCACTTAGCCACGCACTTGTGATATTATCACTATTGTATCCCAGCACACGGAAAAGCATAAGGACATACACATTGCATGTATGTATACACACACACACACACACACACACACACACACACACACACACATATATATATATATGTACATATATATTAAAGTTCGATAAGGCTGGTTTATGGAATTACCTTAGGTTTCATGTCCAAAAAGTCTATCTAGCGAGTGGCCTCTCTTGCATACGGGGTAATTTCTTCCTCCATATCTTAGAGAGGCCTTTAGCCAACATATTTTTGGATCTGATGATACGCCATAAAACTAAGCCCCCTTATGGACGTGAAACCTAAGGTAATCCCATAAGCCGGCCTTATCCATCCATCTATCTATCTATCTATCTATCTATCTATCTATCTATCTATCTATCTATCTATCTATCTATCTATATATGTATATATATATATA
>NC_068983.1:45887831-45888330 GCF_001194135.2 Octopus bimaculoides
GTCAAAGAACTACTGATTCTAAACTACAAATTTTTCTCTAAATGGATGGCGATATTTATGGCACACATAGAACAAAAAGTCTTTAGTTAATCGGATACGATCGTTTCATGGTTAAGAGAATGAAAAATCCCTATTCCAATCCTCAGTCCGCCATCCATTTAGAGAAAAATTTGTAGTTTAGAATCAGTAGTTCTTTGACTGCTATTTCTAAATTTTCAGTATGTTGGAGAAGCAACTCAATGCTAATCCCTGTATATTTATGATGATATATGTATGTATGTATAGATAGATAGATAGATAGATAGATAGATAGATAGATAGATAGATAGACAGACAATCAGACAGACAGACAGAAAGAGAGCCTGAAAGATTGCTTTAAGATACATGGCTTATTTTATGAATATACCTGTTCAAAAAAGCATGTAATTATTAGTAACTTTTTAGGTTGTGTATTTAATTGATACATACATACACACACACACACACACAAACACACACA
>NC_068983.1:45889251-45889819 GCF_001194135.2 Octopus bimaculoides
TATATATATATATATATATACATATATATATATACACATACATATATGTGTGTATACATATATTGATATATATGCGTGTAATATGTGTGTATGTGCGTGTGTGTGTATGTGTTTATCGAGGGTGCGATGAATAAATTGTCGTCTAAATTACGCAGAAATGAAAATAACACTGACATCTCATTTTAATAGATTGCACTGTTCTAAGATTGACACCCAAACACTCTAAAATGTTCGTATACAAGCTTCCGACGCGAATACCAATCAGTACAGCATTTCGTTCCTAAATTTCTCGCAGAGTGAATTGCGTCATAGTGTTGTTTTTCACAGACAGTGTCCAACTGACCCTACTATACTGTGTAGTGGAGAAAATCAAAAACATATACTCGAATGGACCATAAATACTACAAAACTTGACTTCAAAAGGATATAGATAATCTTATTAGGTTGTGCTATTAAGTTAGACTTGACCTGGACCAATCTTTGGTTGAAACATATCAAAGTTTATCTATGTTTTAGGTTATATACACACACACACAAACACACACACACACACACACACATATATATA
>NC_068983.1:45889829-45890275 GCF_001194135.2 Octopus bimaculoides
GTGTGTGTGTGTGTGTGTGTGTGTGTGTGTGTGTGTGTCTGCGTGCATGTGGGGGTGTGCGCGTGTGTGTATGCTTGTGTGTGTATAAATGTGTGTTTGTGTTTGTATGTGTACCCATGTTCTCGCGTTATTTGAGAAATGATTGGGCACGACTTTTCTATCTAAGCGACATCAAATACAAATCCACAATCCTATCACGAAAATGGATTTGATTTGATATCAGTCACGACATCAAATTCTCCTGGCTGCAATGCTTTTTAGACATAGTAAGATCTGTCCTAACTATTTGCTAAGCAAAAACAACTTGAGTATACTCTATGTAGAATTCTCTATGTTTTTAATGTTCTTAACATTATCTACGAACCCTATTCATTATATAAATATACGTATATATATATGTGTGTGTGTGTGTTTATATATATATATATATATATATATATATATAT
>NC_068983.1:45891292-45895574 GCF_001194135.2 Octopus bimaculoides
TACATATGTTTATACACACACATACATTTATATTTGTTATGTATAAGCTAGCGGTTCCGCAAAAAGACCGAAAGAATAAAAACAAAATAAGAAATAGGTCGATTCATTCGACTAAAAATTCTTGAGGGCGATGCCCCAGAATGGCCTCCATCTAATGACTGAAACAAAGAAAAGATACAATAAAAACGAAATATTTATCTACATATATCGATATATATATATATGAAACACTATTACATGTTCTATTTTAGTCGATCCATGCAGCAGTAGTCCATGTGAAAACGATGCACAATGTATAAATGCTGGATCATCCTTCACTTGTATATGTAAACCAGGATTCCGAGGAAATATTTGTCTTATCGGTACGTTTTCCTTTTTCAATCTTTAAAATTAAATTAGACTTTCATATCTATTTTAGACGCATCCAAACAATTTATCTTAAGACATTAATCATTTTGAGTTTTAATATCTATGTTTCTATAAGGAGTCGAGCTGGCAGAAACGTTAGCACGTCGGACGATATGCTTAGCGGTTTTTCGTCAGTCTTTACGTTCTGAGTTCAAATTCTGCCGAGGTCGACTTTGCTTTTCATCCTTTCGGGGTCGATAAATTAAGTACCATTTGTGTACTGGGGTCGATGTAATCGAGTGGCACCCTCCCCCAAAATTTCGTGCTTTGTGCTTAGAGTAGAACACAATCGTTATCCCGACGGACAAAATGGTTAGCGGCATTTCGTCCGACTTTACGCTCTGACTGCAATGGCAATGGGATCGACTTTGCCTTTCATCCTTACGGGGTCGATAAAATAAGTACCATTTGTGCACTGGTATCGTTGTAATCGACTTCCCCCCTTTTCCCAAACTTGATGAATTTGTGCCAAAATTTGAAACTAATATTATAGGCTTTAAAAGCAGTGAGCTGGCAGAAACACCACGCGAAATGCTTAGCGGTATTTCGTTTGCTGTTACGTTCTGAGTTCAAATTCCGCGGAGTTAGACTGCCTTTCATCCTTTCGTGGTCGATAAATTAAGTACCAGATGCATACTGGGGTCGAGCTAATCGACTGGACCCCCCCCCTTCCCCAAAAAAAATTCGGGAATTGTACCTAGAGTAGAATAGAATATTATAGGCTTTAGAAAGGTGACGAGCTGACAGAATCGTTAGCACTCCGAGCGAAATCCGTAGGACCACTGTGTTCGTCTTTACGTTCTGAGTTCAAATTCTGCTGACGTAGCTCATAAAATAAATACCAGTTGATTACTTTGGTCGATGGAATCGATTTACATTCCTACCCATAAATTACTGACCTTGTGCCAGAATTTGAAACCAATATTTCTATTTCTTATAACGAAAAGAAAAAAATGTTATATTTAAAATAATTCTCACTATAGATAAGTAAATGTTAAATATTTGTTTTTCAAGAAATCTTTGCAAATGCTACTAATTAGGCGTTAACTTTTCCAGTTGATCCCTGCAGCAGTGGACCGTGTCAATATGGCGGAACATGCACAAACAATGGATCAAATTATACATGCGATTGCAAACCTGGATACATTGGACAGAACTGTTCTGTATGTAAGTCAACATTTACGCCATGTTTGTTGGTATTATTTTAGTTTACTTCATTCAATGTATTCTTTATTTTTTAAGACTGTAAGCAGATGTTGTTGCTATTTCTTGGATGTAGAGTGACATCAAAGAGGAACCCGATATATTTTAGAGATTAGAAAGTATAATTAATGCTTCTATTTATTTTTACAGTCGACTATTCATTGTAGGGTCGTGAGGGTAGAGGGGTCATTAAGTCCTGTCCGAAGCAATCGTCCTTAAAGTTTTACGCTTGATTCCCAATCGCGACCAACTGATACAACAGATATTATCCAAATATTTGGCTTTTGGTGTCCTTCTAGGTCTCCCCTCGGTTAGCTTGGCTTGAAGAATCTGTCTTGCAATTCTTTCCTGTAACATTATAACCACATGTCCGTAGAACCAGACTGTAACTTCTCAATACGGAGGGGTAGCAGATCGATCTAGAAAAGTCCTTAGATGAGTAAACAAGCATTTCACGTGATCCCAGGTGATTATTTGATAGATACAACTTAAGGACCTCATTTAGTGTTAAAAAGATTTTAGTGAACCTTCCTACATCCTGCACAAAGGCAAGCTGCTCATGTAGGGTTATAAGTGAATGCCCAGAGGGTGGTCCATACAACTCAGAATTCTTGGTATACGAGGCAAAGGTGGTGTCCGTCAGTAGCAGTAGAAAGGGCAGCAACTACTGCAACAGCAGGAGCAGCAGGAGCAGCAACTCCTGTAACACCAGAAACAGCAGGAGCAACAACTACTGTAGCACCAACAATGCGTCCGGTAGCAACAGCAGCAATAACAGCATTAACATCAACAGCAGCATCACCAAAAATGCAAGCACACATACATGGAGATATGTTGTTGCAACTGAGGGGGCCCTTTAAGCTGGCTAAATAAAGACATAACTTCTTTTAGGATCCCACAGAGGCGCAACGTTGCGGCTTTAGCCAACTACATAGAGATAACGCCTTACAGCCTAAACCATAACTCAACGGGAACAGATAATGCAAACTTTGCTTGACCGTGAGGGCAAGGATCCTCAAGAATTCGCTTACACTAGGGGCCTTCTTAAATTTCAAAATTGAGATGTTTAGTCGATGACCTCATGATAGAAAATTCATGTTGAAGACATGAAGTGGCTGCTTGCTGACAAGTGAACGACAATCGTACATAAACTGATGCTTTTTTGGCCACAACTGGAACCGGTTAAAGGGAGATAACTCACGTAGATAAAGGTTTTCACTTCGAAGAATCTCGTTTCAGGTTTTAAAAAAAAGCTTCTTAACCACAGAGCCATACCTGTTGGAAATATTTTAATTTCTTCAATTCAGAAGTTATCTACTTTACATTTGCAGTCGATCCATGTAGCAGTGATCCATGTCAATATGAGGGAACATGCTTAAACCACGACACGACATATGAATGTGCATGCCAACCTGGATACAGAGGGAAGGATTGTTCAATAGGTAAGTTAAAATATAGTGTTCAAATTACTTGTATATTGCACCGTAGTCACTTTCAAAATTTTTCTTGATATCTCTGACGAAGCTCACCCTAAAATATACTTCGAATTTAGTCATACATCTTCAAAAATTATATTTGACTCTACTTAAATGTACTTCCTAATACTTTGGTTAAGGTTTTACATATCAGCATATTTTAACATATTTTAAGATGCTAAAATATCATTTGCATTTTTAAGTCGATCCCTGCAGCAGTAATCCATGCCAGAATGAAGGACTCTGCACAAACGAAGGTTACAATTTCACATGTCAATGTATGGAAGGTTTTAGAGGATCTCGCTGTGAAATAGGTAAGTAGTTCGATATCTATCTACGTATTAATCTATCATTGTATATTTATCTATATTCATACATATCTCTTTGTCTATCTATTTATCTTTGTTTTGTATATATTTATCCACAGACACACCTACATACATATATATGTAATGTACGATATATACATGTTTGTATATTTATGTATATAGTTGCAAATATGAAATGGTACGTATGGTGCTTGGAGACATTATCGGTAATGTTTCGAGTAAAGCCTGATCTCTTCGGAAAGAGGCTGTGTATGTGAGGGAGAGAGGGAGAAAGAGGGAGAGAGAGAGAGAGAGAGAGAGAGAGAGAGAGAAGGGAAGAAAGGAAAAGTAAGTTTGTGGTAATTTTTCTCCTACGATCGCTACACACACATCCTAGTAATATTTAGTGAGAATTGTATGCACACACACACACACACACACACACATACACACACACATACACACACACTCAGACATATATATTATGAGCAATAGTGGTGTCTATTAAACTCAGAGTAAACTCTGTATTTGGAATGACCAATTTCAAAGACTGTTGGATTTTACTCATAGAGTACTGGAATCTTAATAATGGATTTACAAAGGCAATGACCAATCTTAAAGATTATTGGATTTTACTCACAAGGTATTAGAATCTTATATGTATACCATTCTGCCTAAACAATGGATTTACAAATACAATATCCCTACATTCACTCTCTATTTCCTATCTTAACTAAACTACCTATTGCTTAACCATCCTCTCAAACCGTCTCCGATGAAAGGATATAATAAATATCCTGGAAACAGCTGTAAGACTTTCTATTTATAAATATTCTGTATCATACACAGCCTTGGTTTTTATCTCATTACGAAAAGTAAATCCCTATA
>NC_068983.1:45899175-45899298 GCF_001194135.2 Octopus bimaculoides
TATATATATATATATGTATATATATGTATATGTATGTACATATGTATATATATATGCATACATATTTATGCATACACACACATACACACACACACACACAAACACACACACACAAACACACAC
>NC_068983.1:45899329-45902869 GCF_001194135.2 Octopus bimaculoides
GAGAGAGAGAGAGAGAGAGAGAGAGAGAAAGAGAGAGAGATGTGTGTGTCTTTATATCTGTGCTTGCCTCCCGTTAAGGGCCTGCGAATCAGACAAATATGAAAGGAGATAAAGGATTTTTAAAAAGTGAATGCACAGCAAGAATTCCATTGCTATATACAAGCTTAAAAAATCAAATTTTCATGAAAATTCAAAGATCTAATAAATTTCTTAAATTTCAATTATATGAAATGCCAAAAATTCAAATGTTTGTTTTGAGAACCATGTAGATTTTCAACCCTAAAGCCAATTCCCATATTTTCTTACTCGCGTGAGATCGAATATCTTTTTTTCTATATATAAGCATACACAAGTGTACTTGTATATATGTACATAAGCGTGTGTGTGTGTCTCTGTGTGTGTGCGCGCGCGCGCATGTGTGTGTATGAGTGTGCAGATATTTGGACGCAGATATGGTCGGGTGTGCGGTTACCTTGTTCATTTTGCTATAACTGAGTTCCATGCTCTCTTTCTCTCTCTCTCTCTCTTCTTTTCTTTCTTTCTCTCTCTCTCTCTCTCTCTCTCTCTCTCTCTCTCTCTCTCTCTCTCTCTCTCTCTCTCTCTCTCTCTCTCTCTCTATCCGTGCAATACATTGTGCAAGAGTCTTCTAACATTATTTTATTTTGTACCATGAATCTGTGTACAACTCCACATTTACACACACACACACACACACACACACACACACACACACACACACACACATATATATATATATATATATATATATATATATAAACACATACATATATATTTACTCATACATTTATATATTTTTATACTGTAGTTGATCCATGCAGCATTGACCCTTGTAAGAATGATGGAACATGTTCGAACAATGGCTCAGATTATATGTGTCTATGTGTCCCTGGATATCGAGGAAAAGACTGTTCTATAGGTGAATATACTCTTTGATGCTTAAATCAATATTTAAATGTGATACGAAATTGTTAATGGAGGCTCGGCTCAAACGCTGTTTCTTTAAAAGACCGCTCACATACCATGTCTAGTAAGGTTTAAAGTGAAGGTACATACATGTAGTTCACTATATTTCAGAACATGAATACGTGTTTACGTATTTGCAGTAACGGTCAGCAAAGTGCGAAATTGGAGATAGTTTGGAAGTAATATATCGTGTACAACACTCTGAAATGTCACACTCCCAATTTAGTGCTATGTTCACAATCGTTAGCTCACGAGTTCGATACTCGGACAGACTAGCGTCTTTTATACTTTAGCAAGACACTTCATTTCACGTTACTTCAGTTCATGCAAAAGAAATGAGTGCCAGCAGTAGGTGGACAGCTAATCTCTTTACAGTAATCAGACTAAAAGCTCAGAAATCCGGATAAGCCTTGGCTTCATGGGTCAGTGGGATCGAACTAGATTTTAAAAGGGTTTTGCATCAAATAATGCCATCTCATGTTCAACAGTTTAATATGTGTTTCCTATCAAGGCAGCTAGCTGGCAGAAACGTTAGCACGCCGGGCGAAATGCTTAGTGGTATTTCGTTTGTCTTTAGATTCTGAGTTCAATTTCCGCCGAGGTCGACTTTGCCTTTCATCCTTTCAGGGTCGAAAAATTAAGTACTATTGGCGCACTGGAGTCGATCTAATCGACTGGCCCCTTCCCCCAAAATTTCGAGCCTTGTGCCTAGAGTAGAAAAGAATACATATTTCCTGTTGTTTTCTACGTTTACCATTGTGTATTATCAACTAATTTACATGTTCTAATGTTTATTATTTTGTTAGTTGATCCGTGCAGCAGCAATCCGTGTCAAAATGGAGGCATCTGTTCCAATCAAGGAAAGAATTTTACATGTAAATGCCCACCGACATTTAAGAAATTCGATTGTTCTTTAAGTAAGAAAATTTGCATATTATTGAAATGTATATCAGTCTATTGATTTACCTTTACAAAAAATAATATTGTACGTTACTATGCAATTCAGGATAGGGATGTTGTGATGTTCATACTGCTTCATAGATAATCAGTGACTTGCATAAAAAGGATTTTTCAAAAAATCAATCAAAACAAATTTGTGGATTCTCTACATTGATCTTCCTGTCGAATCAACGGAGTAACTTTTCATAATTAAACATCTTCAAATTAGTCTTAATGTATATCCTAAATTAATCTTACAAGAGGTGAATTATATGATTCGCTGTGTTCAAACAAACATCTTCCACATCAAGTTAAAAATTTACAAATGACAGGTTCTACTGAGTTACATGTTACCAGTAACACTGAATATGACCTGATACATATGTATGCGCGCGCAAGTATGTGTTGTGTGCACGCGCACGTTCGTGTGTGTGTCAATTCATTGCCCAATGTATTATCTTTCGCTTAAGACACGAACTGTGGTATGCAGAATATTCAGATACTATTTCAAGCAGATCGAGTGACAACGGAGACATTTATTGATTGGTTAGTAATTTGTTCAGCATGTGGGGCTGCATGTGGATGTGTATAAGGAGCTGTGTGTGTGTGCTTATGTGTGTGTGTGTGTGTGTATGTGTGTGTGCTTATGTGTGTGTGTGTGCTTATGTGTGTGTGTAGGTGTGTTCGTGTGTGCGTGTCATACATGCATATGATAATGTGAGCTCATGAGGGTCACGAGAACGGACAAAAAGCTCAGTTCTGAAAGTAAAACTACACACTGGTGAATGCTGAGTTTCTTTCAACACAGAAAATATCATAGCATAGTCAGTTCTATACATATATTTGGATTCTTTTTTGTTTTGTTTTTTGTTGTTTTTTCATAGAAAATTAAGACATTTTGTTATATTTTCCCATTGAACGACACACTTACCAACGCATCTACTTTAGTCTGCTTTGATTTTGATATTTGTATTCATTATAATTATACTTTTCTTGTAGTTCATCCGTGTGGTAGCAATCCATGTGAAAATGGAGGTATTTGTTTGAACAATGGATCAAATTTTCTATGCCAGTGTAATCCAGGATTTAGAGGAAAAGATTGTTCCATAGGTAAATATATAAAACACAGCTCAAGTTAGAGTTGTACATATAAGAATACTGTTTATATGAAAAGCGTTGGAATTTTATTTAAATACAGTTTTCATAGTAAAAATTTTATTTGCTATCGTTTTCTCATACCATTATTATTGACAAATAATACATATTCTAGAATTGGAACGATACAGAGAAGAGTAGCATGGCCCCTGTGCAAGCATGACACGCAAATTCGTGAAGCGTTTCATTTTTGCCCCAGGATGACAGAAACATTAAGACGTCAAGGCGAGCTGGCAGAAACGTTAGCACGCCGGGCGAAATGCTTAGCGGTATTTCGTCTGCCGCTACGCTCTGAGTTCAAATTTCGCCGAGGTCGATTTAGCCTTTCATTCTTTCGGGGTCGATTAAATAAGTACTACTTAATCCCTTTGTCTGTCCTTGTTTGTCCCCTCTGTGTTTAGCCCCTTATGGGCAATAAAGAAATAAGAAACATTAAGACGTCAAGGCGAGCTGGCAGAAACG
>NC_068983.1:45904400-45908600 GCF_001194135.2 Octopus bimaculoides
TATATATATATATATATGTGCGCTGGCGTGCTTGTGTGGTAAGTAGGTTGCTTCCCAACCACATGCTTCTGGGTTCAGTCCCCAGCGTGACACCTTCGGCATCAGTCTTCTGCTATAGCCTTGGACCGAACAAATCCTTGTAGACAGAAAGCAGCCTGTGGTATATATATGTGTGTGTGTGTGTGTGTGTGCCACTACCACTACTATTTTTACTAATGTGCTATTATTATTATTAGCAGCAGCAGCAGTAGTAGTAGTAGTAGTTGTTGTTGTAGTAAGATGAAAGTACAAGCGTGCGTATGAATTTTAAGTATAAAGGCATGAATATAACGATGCTATTCTGTCATTTCTCAGACATAGCTTCATATAAAATAATTTACCAAACAAACATCTCTCAAGAAATGTATTGCAACGTTTGTTTTTAAATTGACTATAATATTAGAAATAAATTATTTACATATCTCGTTATATATATATATATTTTTTTTCCAGTTGATCCGTGTAGTAGCAACCCGTGTGATAATGGAGGTATATGTTTAAACCGAGGACGTAATTTCTCATGTGAATGCAAACCTGGTTTCAGGGGACATAACTGTTCAATAAGTAAGATAAAGATTTTACTCGTACTTCACACTTGCCTTACATTTCTTTGAACGTGTGTGTGTGTGTGTGTGTGTGTGTGTGTGTGTGTGTGTGTGTGTGTTTGTGTATGTGTGCGGGTGCGTGCTTGTGTGTGTGTAGGTGTAGGGTTGGTTGTGTAAGAGGTTTGCTTCCCAACCACATGGTTCCGGTTTGATTCCTGCAGCGTGCTACTTTAGGAAAGTGCATTTTCAGTGGATTTGGTAAACGAAATCTGTGTTGACTCCCGTTCGTGTATACGCGTGTGTGTGTGTGTGTGTGTGTGTGTGTGTGTGTGTGTGTGTGTGTCTTGTTTTTGTGTTTGTATTTGCTCCTCTCCCACTGGTGCTGTTTACCTACGTCAGTGTAAATTAACGGTTCGGCGAAAGAAACTGATACAAGTATCAGACGTAAAATATAAATCCTGTGGTCAATTTCTTTGACTAAACCCTTCGAGATGGTGTCCAGTATGGCCTTATTCTACCGACTAAAACTAATAAAAATATAAACGTTAGAAAGGTTATGATTACTGCATCTTACTTGTTACGGAGGTTTTACTAATATTTATTATTAAGCCTTTATACATTTCAAAGATTGATATCATGTTTGACAGTAATTCTGTTTCTCGTTACCTATAGATTGTTCAGGTAATGATCAAGAAAAAATACCTATTTTATTGAATGAGACTATGCTACTCCTGGGGTAATGTAAATTGAAGAAATTGAAAAGTTGGTGGAGATCAAAATAGTATAAACACTCGGGAAAATTTTTCTTAAAGATTCAAGGTGTAAAATTCGGGGGAAGAGGGAAACTCCATTACATCGACTCCTGTGCTTGACTCGTACTTAATATACTCATCACCCGAAAGGATGAAAGTTAAAGGTAACCTCGGATAACTCAAGAAACTAGAAGAAATACCACTAAGTATTTTGTCCGGTGTGCTAAGTGTTAAGCCAGATCGCCGCCATTTTGAAAAATATATAACTCCTGTGTTAAAGAAAAATAAAATAAAGAAATAGAAAGGTTAACCAAATAAAATAATATATTAAACAAGGCATTGTTTATATATATGTACATTAGCAAGATTGCTGTATAAGAGAATAAAATTCTTATTAATATTGCCTTACAGTTGATCCATGCAGTAGTACTCCATGTCAGAATGGAGGAGAATGCACAAACGTCGGGTCTACGTTTGTGTGTGACTGTGCAGTTGGTTACACACTTAGTAACTGCTCTGAATGTAAGTATAACATATTCTTTCTGTTCAAGATACAAAGAGAAATTAACGCCAGTACTGGTGAATCTCTCTCTCTCTCTCTCTCTCTCTCTCTCTCTCTCTCTCTCTCTCTCTCTCTCTCTCTCTCTCTATCTATCTATCTATCTCTCACTCACTTTCTATTTTTTGTCTCTTACTCTAAATTTCTAAACTTCCGGTAAATCTTGTTCCTATTCAATTAATGAAGAGATGGATATTATTAGGTAGAGCTGGTTGAGGGAATTTAACTTTCGGTAAATAGTTTATAAGATTTGAGTTCGAGCCTACAACTAGCGAATCAAATCGGTATATGTGTAAGAAATACACGTGACTCGGCACTCATTTCAGTCTGCAATCATCACTGGATAACATCCAGTATACAGGGCGATTATATATAAACCGTTTAATGCCGTAAGAATAGAGGTATGTATCTCCCCACAAGAGCCATAATGGAATAATGATGACAAGGAGACATATATATATAGTGATATTTCTGGTATTAATGTAGTATCTTCAATTGGCAAGTTAATATATTAACATTTATTAGCATTAACATATTATCTTCATTAAGGTTTACTAATCATTCAAGATATTTTTCATATAAGTTTAAAATATACACTGCAATACAGTATATCTATGAATACACTATCATTTTCGCACCAACTTCTCATAAACGACATATTCCTAAAATACTCTGTTTTTTCCATGCTTAGTCAACCCTTGCCAGAGCGACCCCTGCCAAAACAACGGAATATGTAGTATCACAGAATCAGATTACGTATGTCAATGTCTTCCAGGATTCAAGGGACCTACGTGTTCAATTAGTAAGCAGAGATTTTTGGTTCTCATTTAAAACGATGAAAAACAAATTTTATTACTTATGTTTCACATTATCTATTGCGATGATTTTATTCAGTCAGTTACTAATTCAACCTTAAGCAAAGAACTCGAGGCATGTTTAAATGAATATATAACCTTTCTGATGGTTCCATTCGAAGTAGATAGATCTATAAGTTATAGCATGTAGAATATTGAGTTAGAAATCCCTTTGAGTAGAAAAAGTTGAATGCTGTCCGTTGGACGCGAGCCCATATTTTCTGTGAATATCATAGCTGTACTACTATTATAACAAAGCAAAACTTCAAATTTTCTTCATGTCAAACTTTCTAAATTCTTACCATGTAAACAATGTACAGTTCTCGCTAGTAAGAACAAAGCTTTTAAAATAGATGTGGGTTTAAGTTCCATGGGTAGCCCTGGACATTTTTTCCATCCAAAATGTCTTTATTCACCTAACCTTCTACATGCTATTATATGTTAAATTATTTACTTCAAATCTCTCGAAGTTCCATTCTCGATGGTAAGAGCAAAGCTTTTAATACGAATGGAGAAAATTCGAGCGGTTTCGTTGGTAAACTGGTAGTACACCTGTTATATTCATACATGTAGGTTCGAGTCCCATGGGTAACTAACGAATTGTTTTCCATCCAAGGAGTTTTAATCCAATATTCCACATACGTTAATTTAGATCTTTATGTAGTTCGAGTTCTAGAGTTAAAAGCGAAATATTTTATGTCTATTGCGGTTTCAAAATTCTCATTTTGTAAATAAATATATGTATTATAGTTGACCCATGTAGCAGTGGTCCATGTCGATATGGTGGAAAATGCTCAAATCACGGATCTGATTTCAAATGCAAGTGCAAACCAGGTTATAGGGGAACACATTGCTCAATAAGTAAGTAGAATTAATTAAAATGATTTTGTAACATCGATTTAAAACCGTTAGAATTATTAGCGACTTTCAGAACTGCCTTTGATATTGTAAATTATTGTATTTGAAATAACAATCTCATAAATATTCACTTTTAATTGCAGTTGACCCATGTAGCAGCAATCCATGTAAACATGAAGGAACATGTTTCAATAGGGGAAGTAATTTTACATGTAACTGCAATCCTGGATTTAGAGGCCTTACGTGTTCTATTGGTGAGTATACGATTACTTACTGTATGTTGCGGTAGTGCTATTTCAAAAGTCGTCTATATCCACAACATACGTTCATAAATATATGCATACATACATGCAGGCGTCATATACATATACATATGCGTGTATACGTGAAGGCAAGTGTAGCTATATTCATGTGCACACCACATAATTGCATGCATGATTCAAGCATACGTGAACAAGCATACATATATAGTGTATATATACATACATATACGAACACAAACACAAATACGCACACACACACATTATACATATATATATATATACATATGTGTGTGCGTGTGTGCGCGCGTATGTATGTATATATATATATAT
>NC_068983.1:45908963-45911877 GCF_001194135.2 Octopus bimaculoides
TATATATATATGTATGTATATATATGTATGCACGTATTATGTACGTATGCATGTATGTATGTGTGTGTATATGTATGTATGTATGTATATATGTACGTACGTAAATGTTTAAGTTAACCAATAAAATTGTATATACGTTTGGAGCCATAAAACTAGTGTTGTATTTAACTGTAGTGAAATATTTAACTGTAGTGAAATATTTAACTGACAATTTCTCCTTTTATATTAACTAGTCGACCCTTGTAGTAGTAACCCGTGTCAAAATGGTGGCATTTGCTCAAACCATGGAGAAAATTATACTTGCGAATGTTTACAAGGATACAAAGGAAATGATTGTTCAGTCGGTAAGAAAAATCGCATATCTATTTATGTGGAGTATTATTTCCAAATTCGTTTCGTCCACTATCACTAAAATTCAACACTCACCGTTAACACACGCGTATAAGCACATGTACATTCCAATACACGTGCATGTATACTGATACACTAAAGATAGGCAAGGCTTTTCTCAAGATTGAGATGTAAATTTCCTTTTGTTGTTTACATTTCAAGTGGAACCTTTTATCTTTGTTAGCAACCAGCTCCTTCTTTACAGGAAAACTTTAAATAATTAAAAAACACAAGAGTTCACAAACGCGCGCACAAGCATGCATGCATACATACAAACAATACATACAGAGATCTATCATTTAAATATATATGAACATGTCTAGACATGCAACTATATGCATGAGAATACATACATAAAACAAAACATACAAATCTCTACATATACATACGTACATACAAAAATACCCTGGTGATGTTATTGAAATTCCAATTAAAGAGCGATGGATCTTGGCTAGAAACCGACTCTTTCACTATTGGCAAGACATTTTGAAATAAAACTGAATAATGAAATACATACATACATACATACATACATACATTTATGCACCATTAATCAGAAATATAATATTTGTTTGTGTGTATGATTAGTTATACATGAATACATGTCCATAATGTCTTTTTTGCTTTCCAGTTGCTCCATGTGACAAGAATCCGTGTTTGAATAACGGCATATGTAAAAACAACGCAACGAATTTCATATGTGACTGTCAAATTGGATATAGCGGAGAGACCTGTTCTGATGGTACTGTTTTTAAATTCTATTATGTAATATTCAATATATAATTGTATTTTAACCTGAATGTATTGGGTTGTCCGGAAAGTTCGTGCCGATTTATAGTAGCTTACTTTTCGACTTGAAACTACCTCAATTCTGGGAAGAGGGTATTTTCAAGTTAAAAGAAAGATGGAGACGCATTGTACAACAAAATGGTTCATATTTGGTTGATTTAAAATGTAATAGCAAGTATTTATTGACCTTTTTCTTTCCTTTAAAATTCGGCACGAACTTACCGGACAACCCAATATTTATGGTTGGGTGGTTATGAAGCAAGCCTTGCAGTCACGTGGTTTTGGGTTCAGTCATACTGCAGTAGCTCTGTGTTGACCAATACCCTGTAAAAGAATTTGGTAGACAGAATGAGTATGGAAATCCATCGTGTATATATTTATATCTATCTACCTACCTGTCTATATTTGTGTATACGTGTCCCGTCACCGTTTCTCAACTTGCGTTGGTTTGTTTATGTTCCGTAACATAGCGGTTCGGCAAAAGAAAACGATAGGATAAGGACTAGACTCAGACTAAACCTTTCAATACTGTATCCCATTATAGCCGCTATCCAATGGCTGAACAACTAAAAGGTAGGAGATAACAGTATGCTGAATGTAGCTGGTACTTACCGAAAATAAATATTTTTAGTGCCTTCATTTGCTAAATTCGTCACACAATGCATTTTCGTATATAGAAATTTTTACTTCTGCATCTGTCTGCTATGTGTGTTTAAGGAAAGATTATTATAAGAACTTTATTGTTTTTGCGAAATCAGCCCGTACAAGGCAGACAAAATAATCAAGGTCTTTCAAGATGTGACCACCTTCATTTTACTCTCGGTACTGTGTATTTAATAATATATGCCACAATATACCCTTCCCCTTTTCGAGACCGTAGATTGTGTTTGTGAGAGATTCGGGTGCTGTATAAGTGTATATATATATATATATATATATATATATATATACATATATATATATATATACAAATAAGAACAATTGTATCTAGTCACTAAAGATGTAATAAACTCTTTCTTTATCATCATATTTGAATTTTATATGTATGTATATATATAAACGTTTATGTAATATTTTAGTTATCCCCTGTGATAGAGAGCCGTGTCAAAATGATGGAGATTGTACAAACGAAGGAGCGGATTACAGATGTAAATGTAAAGAGGGCTTCAAAGGAAAGGATTGTGAAATTGGTGAATATGAATTCCTTATATCATATTTCTTTCAGCCCATTTGACTTTCTTCATTTCAGAAACACTTTTACACACCTGCAAACACGCATACACCTCTAATTATATAGGTGCTTAGTAATTGAATATTTGCTCAAATATTTTCTCTAATCCGGTGATGTTTCCTAGTGAAATGACACTCGTTATAACAATGTCCGAGCATATGCTTCTTAAAAGTAATATTCACTCTCGCAGATGAATTTTGATAAACGATTAAATTTATAGGATTTGCATTTTTATATTTTCAAAGTTACTTTCTCGAGTCATGACGACACATTAGGGCCGGTTTCCTTGTTTCCGTGGCGTATAAGTCCATGGCAGGATTATTCATTTTTGTCAGCTGACTGGACTGGACTGGAGCAATGTGAAATGAAGTGTTTTGTTCAAGAACAACGCGCTGCCCGGTCGAAACCACAATCTTACGATCATGAGTCCAACACCGTAATCACTAAGCCACGCGCCTCCACATTTATGGATGTGTATATATATATATATATATATATATATAT
>NC_068983.1:45913632-45914464 GCF_001194135.2 Octopus bimaculoides
TATATATATATAAACAATATATGAGTATATGCATATATATGTACATGTATGTATATACGTTCATCTACATGTACATATAGATACATAACTGGGTACATGACGTGGCAAAAGAACAAGGACAAAATGGTAAACAAGGTGCAACAAACAAGCAGGCCACATAGAAACATCCCCTTCATCAGCTGCCAATATTAAAACTCCGGCGTTTCGAAGAATTAAGGCACTATGCATCGTTAAAATGGTTCTTCCCACGAACTCAAATTAAATTGTTTTCGTGGAGGGTAGTGGCGGACGGAAAACAAGACAGGAAAACGAAACGGTGAAATAAACAAACAAAAAGACTGTACAGCCAGACGTGAAGTGTGTATGTCTTGAACGCTGTGAAGCACTACAGGAGGGGCATAGAAGTACGTGCGAGCTTGGTGATTCCCAGAATGAAGAGAAATAGCAGCCGGACACACGTGACCAAGGCTGTGTGAAGGGAAAGAGTAGCAGAGGGAAAAGGAGGGGAGGAAGTAGAATAAAAGTGAGCAACGAGAGGTAGAGAGAGAGAGAGATAGTAGTAGTAACGGTGAGAGGTGAAGGACGAGTAACAAGAGAAGGAGAGAGAGAGAGAAGTAGTGACAGGTAGAGGCGAAGAACAGTAGAGGGAAGAATGAGAGGGGGAGATAGAAATAGAGAGAGTGGCGTTAGAAAAATAGTTAAAACTTACTGTATAAAGGTAACGCGTGCGTTCTGTCGTGATACAAACAATATATGAGTATATGCATATATATGTACATGTATGTATCACACATAAAGAAAAGAGACAGACAAGCAGACATCGCATTTATCA
>NC_068983.1:45914935-45916246 GCF_001194135.2 Octopus bimaculoides
ATATATACAGATAGATATTCATGTGTATATGTGTATATATAGAGAGAGAGATAGAGTGAGTGTGTTCTCACGTCCACGAAACATTAAGTAATATGACAAGCTCAACACAGATTTAATCTTAGACAGAGAAGGTAATAAGACACACAGTATACTAAGTGGTACGCCACAACAATTTTTAGCGATCACGTTTTTATTAGTGGAAATGCTCAATGATTATTCGGACGAAGTAAGGACTATTTAAGGCTGTAAATGAAAGAATTGGTGGAAATGTTAGCCCCTGATAAACGATATATAGGTAATGTGCATGACCTAAACTGCACCGGTATAATAGTAGGGTTGCAATTGCAACAGTAGCTAGTCATTCAGTAGAAACATGCGTAGGTCTACTTCAATCCGTATTTGTACAAAAAGGAATTAAAGGTAATGCTATGCTACTTCGGAATAATCCGTATTATTGTTATTGAGAGAGAAGCGCATGCTATCATAATGAGAATGAAGCAAAATATACGAAGCCCAGTATACCCATCATGACTAACCGTCTGCTAAGGCTACACCAGGCAAATGCATCATGACCATATATGCCCAACGTAGTGATTTTATATCATGATAAACAACGCATAACCTTGCAGGTGAGGCCCAGGTAGAATTTTCTTTAGGTCAAGTAGCCCATCCTGCCCAAAAGGTCTCTGCATAAGGGTTATTTAAGGATGTTGAACGAAATACCCATGTTTCCAAATGTTAATTATCGAAACCTCAAAGAATTCCTCTCAACACATGGCTATGATGTTGCCCCACTACTTTTGCTCATGATCAGAGATGCACATATTGTCAGCCACCAAGGTATACGTTCAATTGGTTAAGGTGAAACAACTGACAAGCAACTCTGTGGTATTGAGCAGAATATTTACTGTAGCCCATCGTTTATACCAAGACAAAAGAATGTACATGATAACACTTCCAATCAGCTAAGACCAGAAGCCATGAGAGCCACTGCCTGGTACTGCATCAGAGCATAGACACTGCTTGGTACTGCATCAGGGCATATTATTATTATTATTATTATTATTATTATTATTATTATTATTATTATTATTATTATTATTATTTTATGTTTGACTTTTGTTTTGCATTTGTACAAGTTGGATCCAAGTCTCACCCAGAGACCTCAAGAGACAACAAGTTAGAAGTTCATGTAGGTGTTATGCTTAGGGTACCATATATTTGAATTTGTACAGTTTTGTTCAAGTGAATGTTTAAGAAACCATAAGAAAATTATGTGTTTGCTTTAAAATTTGAGATCACATAGACAGT
>NC_068983.1:45921136-45923456 GCF_001194135.2 Octopus bimaculoides
AGAGGGAAGGAGCTGATATATCATATATACGCATAATTGTGAAGGCAAGTGACTTAGTGGTTGTGGTATTCAGCTTACGATCGTAAGGTCGTGAATTCGATTCCCGGCGACGTGTTGTGTCCTTGAGCAAGACGCTATATTTCACGTTACTCCAGTCCATTCAGCTGGCAAAAATGAATTTACCTGTATTTGAAAGGGAAGCCTTATCACATTCTATGTCAATCTGAATATCCCTGAGAACTACGTAAGTAAGTACAAAGTAAAAATCATAAAATAATAATTATAAAATGACTACACGTGTTTCATAACCAAATTTCGAAATAGAAAATAAAATCAAATCGATTAAATTGATCGAAAATCAATTCTATTCAAAAATATAGCTAATCTTCAGGTCTAAATACAACAATAATAAAATGAATGTTTGTGTTCATATACGTGCCAGATAAATGTTAGAATTCATTACATGTATAACTCATTTGTGTTAATTTATATATTCCTTTTAGCTGAACCATGTAGCAGCAATCCATGTGAAAATGGTGGAAAATGCATAAACCAAGGATTGAATTTCACATGTCGTTGTCCAGCCGGATATCGAGGAAAGACTTGTTCAATAGGTTTGTGCCTACACAACTTTTTTGAGTTATGTAATATCAAATGAATTATTAAATTACTAAGGAAACTTGATTCCTAACGTTTAGAAATTTGTGGCTTGTATCTTCAAACTATAAAACACATTACGAATTCCTTTTTCGTTCCTTTTGTTCTATTTCATTCTATTTCTCTATGTCCTATTTCTTTACTGTCTCTACATAACTTAGTGATAACTAGCTTTCTTGCATACTTGTGTGTGTAACACTTCTGTCACACGGGACCATGAAGACTGCTAGAAAGCAGGAAAGCATACTAGTCCTTAGATATTTAATATTCAATTTTTCATTTATTCAATAAGACATTCAATACTTCATTTCATTTTACTATATATACTATATATTCCATATTCTATATCCCACATTAATTTTATAACAATATAAATAAAACATAAAAAACAGATTTGTAATCCTTTTGAATAATATATATATATATATATATACACACACATTTATGTATTCAAAATTGGGACAAGTTTCAAATCGGTATATTTCTAACTATATAGATTTTGTTGGAGTCTAAATTTTGAATATTACCAACTTGAATATAATCACTTGTAAAATTTTCCTCTTTCTGATTGAACAAATTATGAATGTTAATAATGAATTAAAGAATTAAACCGTAGAAGTGTAATTGCCGAATTATTCGCGCCGACAAAGTGCTGCGGAAATTGTTAGAGACACAAAGTATGCCAATTCTACTGTTTTTAGAGTTGTAGTCAATTTGAAGAAAAGTCAGGATGTTCGGAGAAAGCCTTATAGTTCTTGCAGTGACCGAAAATGCACATTTCGCTTTATAGCAGCACCTAAAAGACCGATTGAGACGAACCCATCGAAATCGATGGCGAAGGTGGCTGAAAATCGAGGAATCGGTAAAATGGCCGCTTCTAGGGCTGAGAGACACGATTTCCATACAAAATCGTACGTGATGAGACATCATAATATCCTAACCATTTAAGCTGAAAGAAACCCAAACTTCTTAGTCATCTGAAACATCGTGTCTGAGACCTCCGCATCTTCGTGGATGAAAAGAAGGTCATGGTAGACGAATTTGCAATCCGTCTAAACTCACGAGTGATAGCGTACGATCCTTCCCAAGTTCCTTCAGCTATGCATAGCAAGAATCCAGAAGCTGTTGCAAGTGATGGGAAATTGATGCTTCCTCGTGTTATTGAAGAGAGTCTTAAAATCAATACAACAGAGTATCTCAAAATTTTAGAAGTTTCGTTGCCTTGGATTAGGAACCATTAAGATGAAAATCGAGTCATGTTTGTACAGGACTCGGCGCCCGCCCATTCTTCAAAACAAGAAGTTTTGAATAAGAAATTGCCCATGTTTGTCCCTGAAGATATCTGGCCCTCTAGCTCACCAGGTTTATATCTGTGTGATTTTTGGCTATGGGTCGTAGTTGAAGCATTATCTAATGCAACTTCTCACAACTGTGTGTCTTCATTGAAGTCTTCGATCAAGCGAGCATTCAGTAAAATAGGAACGGAAGAAATAGTTAAGGTATGCGCATCATTTCGTAAACTGATTGAATTGGTAGAGAAAGCAAATGGCAGTAGAACTTAACTGAAATAAATGCTAAACACTCCACAAGAAATTGGCATAAGCTTAACATTTTCAGGGTTTCATTTTTCGGAGTATTATATCATAAGTATTGTAAAAGTATT
>NC_068983.1:45923586-45926560 GCF_001194135.2 Octopus bimaculoides
TATATATATATATATATATATGGAGAGAAACATTGACTTTGATGTTTCGGCTTGCTACCCTTTCGTCAGACTATATTGAAGTATGATAGGCCACGAAATATATTGAGTAATACTTCAGTTTGCGTTGAATTGTGTTTATGATATAATTCGACATGAAAACGAATATTAACACATACATATACACATGCATACGCACACATACATACATACAAGTGTCCATAAATCTCAAGAATTTTCTTGGCTTAAACAAAAGCGTCTTACGACTTTTATAATGACCAGAGGTAATAAAATAACCCTATGAAATAACGCGGGTACTTAGTTATTCTTTTTGTTCCAGTTGATCCTTGTAGCAGCGATCCATGTCAAAACGGAGGATTATGTGAGAATCATGGATTCAATTATACTTGTCGTTGTCTACCTGGATTTGGAGGGGAAGATTGTGAAATTGGTACGTAATATCTTAACCCTAACAATTTGGTATTTGTAATTTTACTACCCGTTGTACCAATCTATGCATATCATAAGGAAAATGCCACTAAATTATGTAAATGTCTGACCACATGACTTTAGTTTTGACTTCAGTATCGGGTACATAGTATATCTCTTCTCTCTTCTCTTTCAGTTCTTGATTGATGGGGGCTGGGTGTCATCTTATGTTAAGAGTCCCAGAGGTGTCATCGTGCATAGAACCGACCAGATCCACCAGTGCCCCCCCACCACCACCATCGCTGACAATCCCATGCTAGCTCCTCTGCATTGTGCAAGGCGACGCCGAGCCTCACGAGATCTCTCCCTTAATGACGTCCAGCTATTTGATACGGGGCGTGAGGCGGAGCCCGTGGCAGGGTTTGTCATGGGGCGTGTCGAGAGGCCTGTAGCGTGGCCTCTTCCAGCCCGTAGCTCCTGCGTCGAACGAGAGTAAGGCCCTGATAGTATGATCTAGCGAGAACCGGAGGCCATATCCGTACAAGCGCAAACAAGATACAATGATATAAATATATAGTAAATCTCGAAAGGAAAATTCTGAAATATAACCTGTATTACAAATGTGGACTGTTGATAAATTTGCAACAAATATATAAAAAGCTCCAAAGAATAAAATCTTTTATCGTTCACTTGTTTCAGTGATTGGACTGTGACCATGCTGGGGCACCGTGTTGAAGGGTTCAGTCGAACAAATGGACTCTCGCATTTTTTAAAGCCTGGTACTTATTCAGTCGATCTCCTTTGATGAAGTGCTTTCGTGGATATAAACGAAACAACACTGGTTGTCAAGCGGTAGTAGAGGGCAAGCCTAAAGTAATTTACCCACAGATAGACAGACGGGTAGATAGATAGATAGATAGATAGATAGATAGATAGATAGATAGATAGATAGATAGATAGATGCATAAATATTCTTTTCCACTCTAGACACAAGGCCCGACATTTTGGGAGAGGGGGCCAACTGGTACTTAATTTATCGACCTCGGAAGGATGAAAGGCAAAGTCGACCTCGCCGGAATTTGAACTTAGATCATCAAGACAGACGAAATACCGCTAAGCACGCTCGCCTTAGATGCATAAATATTGTTTAGGCTTCTTTTATAATCATAGAATGTAATTTTAAGGGGGGTTGGCTGCTGTTATCAGCACGTCCAGCATCCACTCAGAATATCCTTCATTGGCCTATCTTTTCTTGGATTCTAGTCCTAACATTACGTTCACTATACTAAATATATATAAGCAAAAGCTTAGCATAACAAAATTAGGAAAGCAGAACTTTCTGATGATTTTAAACACATAACTAAATAACGATTATTTTAGAGATACTCTCACCCATATATTTACTCTCGAATATACGTGTTTATTCCTAGTTATATCAAATTTTGAAAATCATATTTTTTTAAATTTCAGTTGATCCATGCAGCAGTAATCCCTGCAAAAATGGCGGAAGTTGCATAAATAATAGAACATCATTCACATGTCACTGTACATCAGGATATAGAGGAAATACCTGCACAATTTGTACGTTAATCTCCACTTCTTTTGTGTGTTGTATGCGAATCAAATACTGATTCGTGATTATCTATTTATTCATGTAGTTTTTAAAATCGTGACTGGTATCATATCTTCGGTACTGCAGAACAGTATCCAAAGCTTCGAACTTCTAAATCCACCTAAATATCGATAGATACAATAGGTAGGTTAATCACGCAATTATTCGAACCTGTAACATTATCGAAATGGCAAGTATTTGATAAGCTTTCTCTAACCACTTAACGGTCGGTTTCTTTTCAACACAACACTACTTATTCTAATTCATTGGGTGCCCATCCATTTATAGACTAGTGTCCTTGAAAGTCACACGAACCCATGAATCGCCTGGCTAATTTTCCACTACGGAATGCAAGCGTTTATTAACCCTAATCCTCATGCATAATGTTGGCCTGATCCAGTTACAAGTTATTGACGTATAAAGATTGAATTAAAATTGCTATATTAACTTATATAGAATTCACGTAAGTTTCCAGAATTTAATATCAATATTCCTCTGAGTTTTAAGCAAAGCTATTTTCCCTACTTAAACGCACGCACGAACACACACAGAAACACACACACACGCACACACACACACACACATATATATATATATATATATATACATACATATAAGTTCATACATATACATATATACGCACTTACATATTATATATGCATGCATATATGCATATATATGTATATATATATATATCTACTCAAAATGCATCACTTCAACTTGATATCTCTACCTACAAAACGGGTGTGATATCCTAGTTTTTTGTGTAATTTTTGCTACCCATGGTAACTATTAACATATTTACATTGTCAAAGTTTTTTTTAAACTGTGATAATATTAATATATACATAAATGATTAACTTCTGGAAAGTTTTACAGATTTTTACGGTTTGAGTGAAGGTTGATCTGTAGTCTTCGAATCAGCTTCCTCGTTTC
>NC_068983.1:45926639-45928946 GCF_001194135.2 Octopus bimaculoides
TATATATATATTCGTATACGCGTATATATAGATACATATATACATACACACGCACACATATATGAATGTATGCCATTATTCAGTTTTATTTCAAGGTTTCTTTCCAAAACAGAAAGAGCAGGTTTCTAACTTAAATCCAAGGCTCTTCTTTGGAATTGCAACATCAATAGTGTATTTTTGTATTAATTTGAGTATATGTGCAGTTTTTGGGGTCGCTGCATGTGCAGATTTGTATGGTATGTTTTGTATTCACATGCATATAGTTGCATGTCTAGAAATGCTCGTATATATACATAAATGATTAACTTCTGGAAAGTTTTACAGATTTTTACGGTTTGAGTGAAGGTTGATCTGTAGTCTTCGAATCAGCTTCCTCGTTTCTGGTTTTGAGAAGCCTAATTTCTCACGTTTGGTACTTAGGCATTGTGTTACATATCCCAGAACCCCAATAATTACAGGTATAAACCTGAATTAGTAATTTAGATAGAGAAACTGTGAATTTCTTAAGAGTTCAGCGTAGGTTTTTTTTTCACCGATCTTTAGCTTTATGTTAATATCATGTATATATGTTTGTATGTATGAGAGAGCAGTGCATACCATCAAAGTGACACTGGGGTAAAATATACGAAGCCCAGTTATGTATGAATGTATGTATGTCTCTTCTATTTTTTTTTTTTTATTGTTATCAATCTTTCATTAAGGAGGGAGCCAGTTTCCAACAAAGATACAAGGCTCCATCATGGGTGAGAAACCCTGCTCTATGTAATGAATTATCGTGCGAACATTTATCCGCCTAATGTCAAAAACTATTTTCTTTTATTAACCACATACGGTACATCTCATTAAATACTTTCTCCTTTAGTCGATCCCTGTAGTAGTCATCCGTGTCAAAATGGCGGAAAATGTACCAATGTCGGTTCAAATTTTACGTGCGAATGTTTACCTGGATTCAGAGACGAAGTCTGCTCAACAGGTAAGTAAATAGTTTTACTCAATATTCATTGTGTGTCATCAATGTTTATTCTCCACCACTGATTGTCAGCCGATGCTGGTGTGTTTACGTCCCCGTAAACTAATGTTTCGGCAAAAGAGGCCCTAATCAATAGTAGCTTCAAAGATAAATTAATATCATCCCTCAAATAATAATCAAAATATTAATAATAGATCTAGTTGCATCAAAGATAACGTGGTACATAACCACTCTAGCATTGATGAGAATAAGAAACCTAAAAATAGGCCAAGGAAAATTATTCGGTTCGCCCCTCCAATTGCCTTAATATGAAAACTAACATTGGTAAAAGATTCTTGTCTCTCCTAGACAAACACTTTCCAGCAACTCACAGATACAAGAAAATTTTAATAGGCGTTCTGTGAAATTATCAAATAGCTGCTGTCCCAATATGAAGAGTATCATTACACGTGGTCAATACTGAGAGCCTGAATCCAGTTGCAACTGTTGCGACCCAAGATCCTGGCCACTTGACCAACGATGTATGACTAAATCAATCACATATGAGGCAGAAGTTACTGCAACCCTAAATAATAATACAACTGATAAGAAGACTTGTATTGGATTATATGGAGGTGAATTTAAAAATCGCTCTGCCAATCACATAGCTTCCTTCCGACATAGGGACAAAAGTAAAGCTACTAAGTTGGCTAGCTACATGTGGACTTTGAAAGATAACGAAACACCACATCTGATTAAATGGGAAGTAATTGAGAAATCCATACCTTATGTGAATGGATAGAATAAATGTAGACTTGCGCAGATCCTGTTCAGATCTCAGATCCCAAACTCTCTATTGAACTCCATGTCATAAGTTTTCAGTGGCTTCATGCATATGTATGAATATATTCTGAAGAACTAGAAAATTCCCCCTATGCCTGACTGGCTTGATATATTTCCAGCTTTATCATTTAAGGTCGAAGGAGGATAGCTCTTTTACCTTTTTATATTTTAGTTTTTACATTTTATTTTCTACTTTTCGTTTTCCGTTTTCCGTTGTTTACTGTCTGCGTTTTTTATATGCTACCTTCTCAGTTTTTTTCGCGTTTCTTCTATTATTCAATTTCTTTAGTTCGTTATGATATGTGGTTTGCGTTTGAAGAATATGATTGAGTTTTCTCAACATATGAAACTATCAACAGCGCTTTAAAACATTTATTGTGACCTTTAAATAAATAATATTTATCTCTCACCAGATGGAGTACCCTTTTTGTTGAATTTTCTAACACGGATCAGTACATTATCTATCTATCTATCTATATATATATATATATATATATATATATATATATATATAT
>NC_068983.1:45928956-45930006 GCF_001194135.2 Octopus bimaculoides
TTATTTAATGCTTTATGAATTTCTAAATCTATTATTATCCGTCTTTGCACAACAAAATATTTGTGTGTTAAAATATCGGTGTGCTTAGTAGTGGTATGTAAATAAGGCGGTGAGCTGGCAGAAACGTTAGCACGCCGGTCGAACTGCTTCGCGGTATAACGGCTCCGTGAATTATTGTGAATTATTGTGAATATTGTTGTGTTACTTTGTGAAAACTGTCTCGGTAAATAATCGTGACTTTTGTGGAATTATTACGGTTACGTTTCACGCGTGCTGCTGCAATTTTTCCCAGCTATGGCAAGTGGTAGTGTCTGCAGTATGGAGAGCTACGCCAAGGCCACTGCGGTGAGGAAGCCAATGCCGCTAGAAACCAAGTTAATCAAGTGGGATATGGAGGAGGTGACCAGAAGCAGGAATTTGATAGAAGTTGAGGGAGACTCATACAAATTGTGTCCCCCAAAAGAGACTAAAGAAAACAAAATGCTGAGGATAGTAGTGTATCGTACACAGGCTGTTGAAACCTGTAAAATTGAAATGGTGACGGAAGAGGAAATCGAGGAGTGCCTGGGTGAAATTGTGAATGAAGCCATGTACATCAACAGAGGAAGAAAGTTCGGTACGGTAGAGGTGAGGTTTGCCACTGTAGAAGAGGCAACCAAGCATGCAACCAATATATTAAGAAGTGAGAAAATAGCATTGCTACCAAGCTATAGAGGAAGAAGAAGTGTGAAAATACGAATTCCCAGAGTTACACCAGAAAAAGGAATGGTTAACAGAAAACAAAACAGAGATAAAAAAAAAGCCAGAAACTAATAATGTGCAAGAAGAGGAGGAGAGAACGGATGTGAAATACAAGGGGGTTTTGATAAATTACGAGAATTGCGAGCAGGTGGAGAGAAAAGTCGAGAGGTTGGAGGAAATAATAAGAGTGAAAATGCCAGAGAAATGTGCTGAGAAATGCATTTTGATATGTGAGGAAAGCTGCTGGGAGTGCATAAAAGAACCTGGTGAAAATATAATAACGAAACGGGTATGGTTGGTGGAGACACC